>NW_027364523.1:0-214183 GCF_046119375.1 Phyllobates terribilis | reverse complement strand
GAAATGTTTGAAGCTACTGACTGAATGAAAGGAGCTGGCATCTCACTCTCTTTGAATCTTCTTTATCATGCTAGGATTAGCAGGAAAAAGCAAAAAATTTCAGAATTGCACCTTGCAATGTGGAGATATTACTGTTTGTGCATTTACAATATTCATTGATTTTTGCCATTGAAAAACATGTTTTTCATATACCAGAAATGTTTGAAGCTACTGACTGAATGAAAGGAGCTGGCATCTCACTCTCTTTGAATCTTCTTTATCCTGCTAGGATTAGCAGGAAAAAGCAAAAAATTTCAGAATTGCACCTTGCAATGTGGAGATATTACTGTTTGTGCATTTACAATATTCATTGATTTTTGCCATTGAAAAACGTCCAGAAATGTTTGAAGCTACTGACTGAATGAAAGGAGCTGGCATCTCACTCTCTTTGAATCTTCTTTATCATGCTAGGATTAGCAGGAAAAAGCAAAAAATTTCAGAATTGCACCTTGCAATGTGGAGATATTACTGTTTGTGCATTTACAATATTCATTGATTTTTGCCATTGAAAAACGTCCAGAAATGTTTGAAGCTACTGACTGAATGAAAGGAGCTGGCATCTCACTCTCTTTGAATCTTCTTTATCATGCTAGGATTAGCAGGAAAAAGCAAAAAATTTCAGAATTGCACCTTGCAATGTGGAGATATTACTGTTTGTGCATTTACAATATTCATTGATTTTTGCCATTGAAAAACGTCCAGAAATGTTTGAACCTACTGACTGAATGAAAGGAGCTGGCATCTCACTCTCTTTGAATCTTCTTTATCATGCTAGGATTAGCAGGAAAAAGCAAAAAATTTCAGAATTGCACCTTGCAATGTGGAGATATTACTGTTTGTGCATTTACAATATTCATTGATTTTTGCCATTGAAAAACATCATGTTATTCATATACCAGAAATGTTTGAAGCTACTGACTGAATGAAAGGAGCTGGCATCTCACTCTCTTTGAATCTTCTTTATCATGCTAGGATTAACAGGAAAAAGCAAAAAATTTCAGAATTGCACCTTGCAATGTGGAGATATTACTGTTTGTGCATTTACAATATTCATTGATTTTTGCCATTGAAAAACGTCCAGAAATGTTTGAAGCTACTGACTGAATGAAAGGAGCTGGCATCTCACTCTCTTTGAATCTTCTTTATCATGCTAGGATTAGCAGGAAAAAGCAAAAAATTTCAGAATTGCACCTTGCAATGTGGAAATATTACTGTTTGTGCATTTACAATATTCATTGATTTTTGCCATTGAAAAACATGTTTTTCATATACCAGAAATGTTTGAAGCTACTGACTGAATGAAAGGAGCTGGCATCTCACTCTCTTTGAATCTTCTTTATCATGCTAGGATTAGCAGGAAAAAGCAAAAAATTTCAGAATTGCACCTTGCAATGTGGAGATATTACTGTTTGTGCATTTACAATATTCATTGATTTTTGCCATTGAAAAACATGTTTTTCATATACCAGAAATGTTTGAAGCTACTGACTGAATGAAAGGAGCTGGCATCTCACTCTCTTTGAATCTTCTTTATCCTGCTAGGATTAGCAGGAAAAAGCAAAAAATTTCAGAATTGCACCTTGCAATGTGGAGATATTACTGTTTGTGCATTTACAATATTCATTGATTTTTGCTATTGAAAAACGTCCAGAAATGTTTGAAGCTACTGACTGAATGAAAGGAGCTGGCATCTCACTCTCTTTGAATCTTCTTTATCATGCTAGGATTAGCAGGAAAAAGCAAAAAATTTCAGAATTGCACCTTGCAATGTGGAGATATTACTGTTTGTGCATTTACAATATTCATTGATTTTTGCCATTGAAAAACGTCCAGAAATGTTTGAAGCTACTGACAATGAAAGGAGCTGGCATCTCACTCTCTTTGAATCTTCTTTATCATGCTAGGATTAGCAGGAAAAAGCAAAAAATTTCAGAATTGCACCTTGCAATGTGGAGATATTACTGTTTGTGCATTTACAATATTCATTGATTTTTGCCATTGAAAAACATCATGTTATTCATATAATAGAAATGTTTGAAGCTACTGACTGAATGAAAGGAGCTGGCATCTCACTCTCTTTGAATCTTCTTTATCATGCTAGGATTAACAGGAAAAAGCAAAACATTTCAGAATTGCACCTTGCAATGTGGAGATATTACTGTTTGTGCATTTACAATATTCATTGATTTTTGCCATTGAAAATCGTCCAGAAATGTTTGAAGCTACTGACTGAATGAAAGGAGCTGGCATCTCACTCTCTTTGAATCTTCTTTATCATGCTAGGATTAGCAGGAAAAAGCAAAAAATTTCAGAATTGCACCTTGCAATGTGGAAATATTACTGTTTGTGCATTTACAATATTCATTGATTTTTGCCATTGAAAAACATGTTTTTCATATACCAGAAATGTTTGAAGCTACTGACTGAATGAAAGGAGCTGGGATCTCACTCTCTTTGAATCTTCTTTATCATGCTAGGATTAGCAGGAAAAAGCAAAAAATTTCAGAATTGCACCTTGCAATGTGGAAATATTACTGTTTGTGCATTTACAATATTCATTGATTTTTGCCATTGAAAAACATGTTTTTCATATACCAGAAATGTTTGAAGCTACTGACTGAATGAAAGGAGCTGGCATCTCACTCTCTTTGAATCTTCTTTATCATGCTAGGATTAGCAGGAAAAAGCAAAAAATTTCAGAATTGCACCTTGCAATGTGGAGATATTACTGTTTGTGCATTTACAATATACATTGATTTTTGCCATTGAAAAACATGTTTTTCATATACCAGAAATGTTTGAAGCTACTGACTGAATGAAAGGAGCTGGCATCTCACTCTCTTTGAATCTTCTTTATCATGCTAGGATTAGCAGGAAAAAGCAAAAAATTTCAGAATTGCACCTTGCAATGTGGAGATATTACTGTTTGTGCATTTACAATATTCATTGATTTTTGCCATTGAAAAACATGTTTTTCATATACCAGAAATGTTTGAAGCTACTGACTGAATGAAAGGAGCTGGCATCTCACTCTCTTTGAATCTTCTTTATCATGCTAGGATTAGCAGGAAAAAGCAAAAAATTTCAGAATTGCACCTTGCAATGTGGAGATATTACTGTTTGTGCATTTACAATATTCATTGATTTTTGCCATTGAAAAACATGTTTTTCATATACCAGAAATGTTTGAAGCTACTGACTGAATGAAAGGAGCTGGCATCTCACTCTCTTTGAATCTTCTTTATCCTGCTAGGATTAGCAGGAAAAAGCAAAAAATTTCAGAATTGCACCTTGCAATGTGGAGATATTACTGTTTGTGCATTTACAATATTCATTGATTTTTGCCATTGAAAAACGTCCAGAAATGTTTGAAGCTACTGACTGAATGAAAGGAGCTGGCATCTCACTCTCTTTGAATCTTCTTTATCATGCTAGGATTAGCAGGAAAAAGCAAAAAATTTCAGAATTGCACCTTGCAATGTGGAGATATTACTGTTTGTGCATTTACAATATTCATTGATTTTTGCCATTGAAAAACGTCCAGAAATGTTTGAAGCTACTGACTGAATGAAAGGAGCTGGCATCTCACTCTCTTTGAATCTTCTTTATCATGCTAGGATTAGCAGGAAAAAGCAAAAAATTTCAGAATTGCACCTTGCAATGTGGAGATATTACTGTTTGTGCATTTACAATATTCATTGATTTTTGCCATTGAAAAACCATGTTATTCATATAATAGAAATGTTTGAAGCTACTGACTGAATGAAAGGAGCTGGCATCTCACTTTCTTTGAATCTTCTTTATCATGCTAGGATTAACAGGAAAAAGCAAAAAATTTCAGAATTGCACCTTGCAATGTGGAGATATTACTGTTTGTGCATTTACAATATTCATTGATTTTTGCCATTGAAAAATGTCCAGAAATGTTTGAAGCTACTGACTGAATGAAAGGAGCTGGCATCTCACTCTCTTTGAATCTTCTTTATCATGCTAGGATTAGCAGGAAAAAGCAAAAAATTTCAGAATTGCACCTTGCAATGTGGAAATATTACTGTTTGTGCATTTACAATATTCATTGATTTTTGCCATTGAAAAACATGTTTTTCATATACCAGAAATGTCTGAAGCTACTGACTGAATGAAAGGAGCTGGCATCTCACTCTCTTTGAATCTTCTTTATCATGCTAGGATTAGCAGGAAAAAGCAAAAAATTTCAGAATTGCACCTTGCAATGTGGAGATATTACTGTTTGTGCATTTACAATATACATTGATTTTTGCCATTGAAAAACATGTTTTTCATATACCAGAAATGTTTGAAGCTACTGACTGAATGAAAGGAGCTGGCATCTCACTCTCTTTGAATCTTCTTTATCATGCTAGGATTAGCAGGAAAAAGCAAAAAATTTCAGAATTGCACCTTGCAATGTGGAGATATTACTGTTTGTGCATTTACAATATTCATTGATTTTTGCCATTGAAAAACATGTTTTTCATATACCAGAAATGTTTGAAGCTACTGACTGAATGAAAGGAGCTGGCATCTCACTCTCTTTGAATCTTCTTTATCATGCTAGGATTAGCAGGAAAAAGCAAAAAATTTCAGAATTGCACCTTGCAATGTGGAGATATTACTGTTTGTGCATTTACAATATTCATTGATTTTTGCCATTGAAAAACATGTTTTTCATATACCAGAAATGTTTGAAGCTACTGACTGAATGAAAGGAGCTGGCATCTCACTCTCTTTGAATCTTCTTTATCCTGCTAGGATTAGCAGGAAAAAGCAAAAAATTTCAGAATTGCACCTTGCAATGTGGAGATATTACTGTTTGTGCATTTACAATATTCATTGATTTTTGCCATTGAAAAACGTCCAGAAATGTTTGAAGCTACTGACTGAATGAAAGGAGCTGGCATCTCACTCTCTTTGAATCTTCTTTATCATGCTAGGATTAGCAGGAAAAAGCAAAAAATTTCAGAATTGCACCTTGCAATGTGGAGATATTACTGTTTGTGCATTTACAATATTCATTGATTTTTGCCATTGAAAAACGTCCAGAAATGTTTGAAGCTACTGACTGAATGAAAGGAGCTGGCATCTCACTCTCTTTGAATCTTCTTTATCATGCTAGGATTAGCAGGAAAAAGCAAAAAATTTCAGAATTGCACCTTGCAATGTGGAGATATTACTGTTTGTGCATTTACAATATTCATTGATTTTTGCCATTGAAAAACCATGTTATTCATATAATAGAAATGTTTGAAGCTACTGACTGAATGAAAGGAGCTGGCATCTCACTTTCTTTGAATCTTCTTTATCATGCTAGGATTAACAGGAAAAAGCAAAAAATTTCAGAATTGCACCTTGCAATGTGGAGATATTACTGTTTGTGCATTTACAATATTTATTGATTTTTGCCATTGAAAAATGTCCAGAAATGTTTGAAGCTACTGACTGAATGAAAGGAGCTGGCATCTCACTCTCTTTGAATCTTCTTTATCATGCTAGGATTAGCAGGAAAAAGCAAAAAATTTCAGAATTGCACCTTGCAATGTGGAAATATTACTGTTTGTGCATTTACAATATTCATTGATTTTTGCCATTGAAAAACATGTTTTTCATATACCAGAAATGTTTGAAGCTACTGACTGAATGAAAGGAGCTGGCATCTCACTCTCTTTGAATCTTCTTTATCATGCTAGGATTAGCAGGAAAAAGCAAAAAATTTCAGAATTGCACCTTGCAATGTGGAGATATTACTGTTTGTGCATTTACAATATTCATTGATTTTTGCCATTGAAAAACATGTTTTTCATATACCAGAAATGTTTGAAGCTACTGACTGAATGAAAGGAGCTGGCATCTCACTCTCTTTGAATCTTCTTTATCATGCTAGGATTAGCAGGAAAAAGCAAAAAATTTCAGAATTGCACCTTGCAATGTGGAGATATTACTGTTTGTGCATTTACAATATTCATTGATTTTTGCCATTGAAAAACATGTTTTTCATATACCAGAAATGTTTGAAGCTACTGACTGAATGAAAGGAGCTGGCATCTCACTCTCTTTGAATCTTCTTTATCATGCTAGGATTAGCAGGAAAAAGCAAAAAATTTCAGAATTGCACCTTGCAATGTGGAGATATTACTATTTGTGCATTTACAATATTCATTGATTTTTGCCATTGAAAAACATGTTTTTCATATACCAGAAATGTTTGAAGCTACTGACTGAATGAAAGGAGCTGGCATCTCACTCTCTTTGAATCTTCTTTATCATCCTAGGATTAGCAGGAAAAAGCAAAAAATTTCAGAATTGCACCTTGCAATGTGGAGATATTACTGTTTGTGCATTTACAATATTCATTGATTTTTGCCATTGAAAAACGTCCAGAAATGTTTGAAGCTACTGACTGAATGAAAGGAGCTAGCATCTCACTCTCTTTGAATCTTCTTTATCATGCTAGGATTAGCAGGAAAAAGCAAAAAATTTCAGAATTGCACCTTGCAATGTGGAGATATTACTGTTTGTGCATTTACAATATTCATTGATTTTTGCCATTGAAAAACGTCCAGAAATGTTTGAAGCTACTGACTGAATGAAAGGAGCTGGCATCTCACTCTCTTTGAATCTTCTTTATCATGCTAGGATTAGCAGGAAAAAGCAAAAAATTTCAGAATTGCACCTTGCAATGTGGAGATATTACTGTTTGTGCATTTACAATATTCATTGATTTTTGCCATTGAAAAACATCATGTTATTCATATAATAGAAATGTTTGAAGCTACTGACTGAATGAAAGGAGCTGGCATCTCACTCTCTTTGAATCTTCTTTATCATGCTAGGATTAACAGGAAAAAGCAAAAAATTTCAGAATTGCACCTTGCAATGTGGAGATATTACTGTTTGTGCATTTACAATATTCATTGATTTTTGCCATTGAAAAACGTCCAGAAATGTTTGAAGCTACTGACTGAATGAAAGGAGCTGGCATCTCACTCTCTTTGAATCTTCTTTATCATGCTAGGATTAGCAGGAAAAAGCAAAAAATTTCAGAATTGCACCTTGCAATGTGGAAATATTACTGTTTGTGCATTTACAATATTCATTGATTTTTGCCATTGAAAAACATGTTTTTCATATACCAGAAATGTTTGAAGCTACTGACTGAATGAAAGGAGCTGGCATCTCACTCTCTTTGAATCTTCTTTATGATGCTAGGATTAGCAGGAACAAGCAAAAAATTTCAGAATTGCACCTTGCAATGTGGAGATATTACTGTTTGTGCATTTACAATATTCATTGATTTTTGCCATTGAAAAACATGTTTTTCATATACCAGAAATGTTTGAAGCTACTGACTGAATGAAAGGAGCTGGCATCTCACTCTCTTTGAATCTTCTTTATCATGCTAGGATTAGCAGGAAAAAGCAAAAAATTTCAGAATTGCACCTTGCAATGTGGAGATATTACTGTTTGTGCATTTACAATATTCATTGATTTTTGCCATTGAAAAACATGTTTTTCATATACCAGAAATATTTGAAGCTACTGACTGAATGAAAGGAGCTGGCATCTCACTCTCTTTGAATCTTCTTTATCCTGCTAGGATTAGCAGGAAAAAGCAAAAAATTTCAGAATTGCACCTTGCAATGTGGAGATATTACTGTTTGTGCATTTACAATATTCATTGATTTTTGCCATTGAAAAACGTCCAGAAATGTTTGAAGCTACTGACTGAATGAAAGGAGCTGGCATCTCACTCTCTTTGAATCTTCTTTATCATGCTAGGATTAGCAGGAAAAAGCAAAAAATTTCAGAATTGCACCTTGCAATGTGGAGATATTACTGTTTGTGCATTTACAATATTCATTGATTTTTGCCATTGAAAAACGTCCAGAAATGTTTGAAGCTACTGACTGAATGAAAGGAGCTGGCATCTCACTCTCTTTGAATCTTCTTTATCATGCTAGGATTAGCAGGAAAAAGCAAAAAATTTCAGAATTGCACCTTGCAATGTGGAGATATTACTGATTGTGCATTTACAATATTCATTGATTTTTGCCATTGAAAAACGTCCAGAAATGTTTGAAGCTACTGACTGAATGAAAGGAGCTGGCATCTCACTCTCTTTGAATCTTCTTTATCATGCTAGGATTAGCAGGAAAAAGCAAAAAATTTCAGAATTGCACCTTGCAATGTGGAGATATTACTGTTTGTGCATTTACAATATTCATTGATTTTTGCCATTGAAAAACCATGTTATTCATATAATAGAAATGTTTGAAGCTACTGACTGAATGAAAGGAGCTGGCATCTCACTTTCTTTGAATCTTCTTTATCATGCTAGGATTAACAGGAAAAAGCAAAAAATTTCAGAATTGCACCTTGCAATGTGGAGATATTACTGTTTGTGCATTTACAATATTCATTGATTTTTGCCATTGAAAAATGTCCAGAAATGTTTGAAGCTACTGACTGAATGAAAGGAGCTGGCATCTCACTCTCTTTGAATCTTCTTTATCATGCTAGGATTAGCAGGAAAAAGCAAAAAATTTCAGAATTGCACCTTGCAATGTGGAAATATTACTGTTTGTGCATTTACAATATTCATTGATTTTTGCCATTGAAAAACATGTTTTTCATATACCAGAAATGTTTGAAGCTACTGACTGAATGAAAGGAGCTGGCATCTCACTCTCTTTGAATCTTCTTTATCATGCTAGGATTAGCAGGAAAAAGCAAAAAATTTCAGAATTGCACCTTGCAATGTGGAGATATTACTGTTTGTGCATTTACAATATTCATTGATTTTTGCCATTGAAAAACATGTTTTTCATATACCAGAAATGTTTGAAGCTACTGACTGAATGAAAGGAGCTGGCATCTCACTCTCTTTGAATCTTCTTTATCATGCTAGGATTAGCAGGAAAAAGCAAAAAATTTCAGAATTGCACCTTGCAATGTGGAGATATTACTGTTTGTGCATTTACAATATTCATTGATTTTTGCCAATGAAAAACATGTTTTTCATATACCAGAAATGTTTGAAGCTACTGACTGAATGAAAGGAGCTGGCATCTCACTCTCTTTGAATCTTCTTTATCCTGCTAGGATTAGCAGGAAAAAGCAAAAAATTTCAGAATTGCACCTTGCAATGTGGAGATATTACTGTTTGTGCATTTACAATATTCATTGATTTTTGCCATTGAAAAACGTCCAGAAATGTTTGAAGCTACTGACTGAATGAAAGGAGCTAGCATCTCACTCTCTTTGAATCTTCTTTATCATGCTAGGATTAGCAGGAAAAAGCAAAAAATTTCAGAATTGCACCTTGCAATGTGGAGATATTACTGTTTGTGCATTTACAATATTCATTGATTTTTGCCATTGAAAAACGTCCAGAAATGTTTGAAGCTACTGACTGAATGAAAGGAGCTGGCATCTCACTCTCTTTGAATCTTCTTTATCATGCTAGGATGAGCAGGAAAAAGCAAAAAATTTCAGAATTGCACCTTGCAATGTGGAGATATTACTGTTTGTGAATTTACAATATTCATTGATTTTTGCCATTGAAAAACGTCCAGAAATGTTTGAAGCTACTGACTGAATGAAAGGAGCTGGCATCTCACTCTCTTTGAATCTTCTTTATCCTGCTAGGATTAGCAGGAAAAAGCAAAAAATTTCAGAATTGCACCTTGCAATGTGGAGATATTACTGTTTGTGCATTTACAATATTCATTGATTTTTGCCATTGAAAAACGTCCAGAAATGTTTGAAGCTACTGACTGAATGAAAGGAGCTAGCATCTCACTCTCTTTGAATCTTCTTTATCATGCTAGGATTAGCAGGAAAAAGCAAAAAATTTCAGAATTGCACCTTGCAATGTGGAGATATTACTGTTTGTGCATTTACAATATTCATTGATTTTTGCCATTGAAAAACATCATGTTATTCATATAATAGAAATGTTTGAAGCTACTGACTGAATGAAAGGAGCTGGCATCTCACTCTCTTTGAATCTTCTTTATCATGCTAGGATTAACAGGAAAAAGCAAAAAATTTCAGAATTGCACCTTGCAATGTGGAGATATTACTGTTTGTGCATTTACAATATTCATTGATTTTTGCCATTGAAAAACGTCCAGAAATGTTTGAAGCTACTGACTGAATGAAAGGAGCTGGCATCTCACTCTCTTTGAATCTTCTTTATCATGCTAGGATTAGCAGGAAAAAGCAAAAAATTTCAGAATTGCACCTTGCAATGTGGAAATATTACTGTTTGTGCATTTACAATATTCATTGATTTTTGCCATTGAAAAACATGTTTTTCATATACCAGAAATGTTTGAAGCT
The DNA here is from genome assembly GCF_046119375.1 of Phyllobates terribilis. Classification (NCBI taxonomy): domain Eukaryota; kingdom Metazoa; phylum Chordata; class Amphibia; order Anura; family Dendrobatidae; genus Phyllobates; species Phyllobates terribilis. Next base: position 203,785 of record NW_027364523.1, on the reverse strand, counting down.
ACTGACTGAATGAAAGGAGCTGGCATCTCACTCTCTTTGAATCTTCTTTATGATGCTAGGATTAGCAGTAACAAGCAAAAAATTTCAGAATTGCACCTTGCAATGTGGAGATATTACTGTTTGTGCATTTACAATATTCATTGATTTTTGCCATTGAAAAACATGTTTTTCATATACCAGAAATGTTTGAAGCTACTGACTGAATGAAAGGAGCTGGCATCTCACTCTCTTTGAATCTTCTTTATCATGCTAGGATTAGCAGGAAAAAGCAAAAAATTTCAGAATTGCACCTTGCAATGTGGAGATATTACTGTTTGTGCATTTACAATATTCATTGATTTTTGCCATTGAAAAACATGTTTTTCATATACCAGAAATGTTTGAAGCTACTGACTGAATGAAAGGAGCTGGCATCTCACTCTCTTTGAATCTTCTTTATCCTGCTAGGATTAGCAGGAAAAAGCAAAAAATTTCAGAATTGCACCTTGCAATGTGGAGATATTACTGTTTGTGCATTTACAATATTCATTGATTTTTGCCATTGAAAAACGTCCAGAAATGTTTGAAGCTACTGACTGAATGAAAGGAGCTGGCATCTCACTCTCTTTGAATCTTCTTTATCATGCTAGGATTAGCAGGAAAAAGCAAAAAATTTCAGAATTGCACCTTGCAATGTGGAGATATTACTGTTTGTGCATTTACAATATTCATTGATTTTTGCCATTGAAAAACGTCCAGAAATGTTTGAAGCTACTGACTGAATGAAAGGAGCTGGCATCTCACTCTCTTTGAATCTTCTTTATCATGCTAGGATTAGCAGGAAAAAGCAAAAAATTTCAGAATTGCACCTTGCAATGTGGAGATATTACTGTTTGTGCATTTACAATATTCATTGATTTTTGCCATTGAAAAACGTCCAGAAATGTTTGAAGCTACTGACTGAATGAAAGGAGCTGGCATCTCACTCTCTTTGAATCTTCTTTATCCTGCTAGGATTAGCAGGAAAAAGCAAAAAATTTCAGAATTGCACCTTGCAATGTGGAGATATTACTGTTTGTGCATTTACAATATTCATTGATTTTTGCCATTGAAAAACGTCCAGAAATGTTTGAAGCTACTGACTGAATGAAAGGAGCTAGCATCTCACTCTCTTTGAATCTTCTTTATCATGCTAGGATTAGCAGGAAAAAGCAAAAAATTTCAGAATTGCACCTTGCAATGTGGAGATATTACTGTTTGTGCATTTACAATATTCATTGATTTTTGCCATTGAAAAACATCATGTTATTCATATAATAGAAATGTTTGAAGCTACTGACTGAATGAAAGGAGCTGGCATCTCACTCTCTTTGAATCTTCTTTATCATGCTAGGATTAACAGGAAAAAGCAAAAAATTTCAGAATTGCACCTTGCAATGTGGAGATATTACTGTTTGTGCATTTACAATATTCATTGATTTTTGCCATTGAAAAACGTCCAGAAATGTTTGAAGCTACTGACTGAATGAAAGGAGCTGGCATCTCACTCTCTTTGAATCTTCTTTATCATGCTAGGATTAGCAGGAAAAAGCAAAAAATTTCAGAATTGCACCTTGCAATGTGGAAATATTACTGTTTGTGCATTTACAATATTCATTGATTTTTGCCATTGAAAAACATGTTTTTCATATACCAGAAATGTTTGAAGCTACTGACTGAATGAAAGGAGCTGGCATCTCACTCTCTTTGAATCTTCTTTATGATGCTAGGATTAGCAGGAACAAGCAAAAAATTTCAGAATTGCACCTTGCAATGTGGAGATATTACTGTTTGTGCATTTACAATATTCATTGATTTTTGCCATTGAAAAACATGTTTTTCATATACCAGAAATGTTTGAAGCTACTGACTGAATGAAAGGAGCTGGCATCTCACTCTCTTTGAATCTTCTTTATCATGCTAGGATTAGCAGGAAAAAGCAAAAAATTTCAGAATTGCACCTTGCAATGTGGAGATATTACTGTTTCTGCATTTACAATATTCATTGATTTTTGCCATTGAAAAACATGTTTTTCATATACCAGAAATGTTTGAAGCTACTGACTGAATGAAAGGAGCTGGCATCTCACTCTCTTTGAATCTTCTTTATCCTGCTAGGATTAGCAGGAAAAAGCAAAAAATTTCAGAATTGCACCTTGCAATGTGGAGATATTACTGTTTGTGCATTTACAATATTCATTGATTTTTGCCATTGAAAAACGTCCAGAAATGTTTGAAGCTACTGACTGAATGAAAGGAGCTGGCATCTCACTCTCTTTGAATCTTCTTTATCATGCTAGGATTAGCAGGAAAAAGCAAAAAATTTCAGAATTGCACCTTGCAATGTGGAGATATTACTGTTTGTGCATTTACAATATTCATTGATTTTTGCCATTGAAAAACGTCCAGAAATGTTTGAAGCTACTGACTGAATGAAAGGAGCTGGCATCTCACTCTCTTTGAATCTTCTTTATCATGCTAGGATTAGCAGGAAAAAGCAAAAAATTTCAGAATTGCACCTTGCAATGTGGAGATATTACTGTTTGTGCATTTACAATATTCATTGATTTTTGCCATTGAAAAACGTCCAGAAATGTTTGAAGCTACTGACTGAATGAAAGGAGCTGGCATCTCACTCTCTTTGAATCTTCTTTATCATGCTAGGATTAGCAGGAAAAAGCAAAAAATTTCAGAATTGCACCTTGCAATGTGGAGATATTACTGTTTGTGCATTTACAATATTCATTGATTTTTGCCATTAAAAAACATCATGTTATTCATATACCAGAAATGTTTGAAGCTACTGACTGAATGAAAGGAGCTGGCATCTCACTCTCTTTGAATCTTCTTTATCATGCTAGGATTAACAGGAAAAAGCAAAAAATTTCAGAATTGCACCTTGCAATGTGGAGATATTACTGTTTGTGCATTTACAATATTCATTGATTTTTGCCATTGAAAAACGTCCAGAAATGTTTGAAGCTACTGACTGAATGAAAGGAGCTGGCATCTCACTCTCTTTGAATCTTCTTTATCATGCTAGGATTAGCAGGAAAAAGCAAAAAATTTCAGAATTGCACCTTGCAATGTGGAAATATTACTGTTTGTGCATTTACAATATTCATTGATTTTTGCCATTGAAAAACATGTTTTTCATATACCAGAAATGTTTGAAGCTACTGACTGAATGAAAGGAGCTGGCATCTCACTCTCTTTGAATCTTCTTTATCATGCTAGGATTAGCAGGAAAAAGCAAAAAATTTCAGAATTGCACCTTGCAATGTGGAGATATTACTGTTTGTGCATTTACAATATTCATTGATTTTTGCCATTGAAAAACATGTTTTTCATATACCAGAAATGTTTGAAGCTACTGACTGAATGAAAGGAGCTGGCATCTCACTCTCTTTGAATCTTCTTTATCCTGCTAGGATTAGCAGGAAAAAGCAAAAAATTTCAGAATTGCACCTTGCAATGTGGAGATATTACTGTTTGTGCATTTACAATATTCATTGATTTTTGCTATTGAAAAACGTCCAGAAATGTTTGAAGCTACTGACTGAATGAAAGGAGCTGGCATCTCACTCTCTTTGAATCTTCTTTATCATGCTAGGATTAGCAGGAAAAAGCAAAAAATTTCAGAATTGCACCTTGCAATGTGGAGATATTACTGTTTGTGCATTTACAATATTCATTGATTTTTGCCATTGAAAAACGTCCAGAAATGTTTGAAGCTACTGACAATGAAAGGAGCTGGCATCTCACTCTCTTTGAATCTTCTTTATCATGCTAGGATTAGCAGGAAAAAGCAAAAAATTTCAGAATTGCACCTTGCAATGTGGAGATATTACTGTTTGTGCATTTACAATATTCATTGATTTTTGCCATTGAAAAACATCATGTTATTCATATAATAGAAATGTTTGAAGCTACTGACTGAATGAAAGGAGCTGGCATCTCACTCTCTTTGAATCTTCTTTATCATGCTAGGATTAACAGGAAAAAGCAAAACATTTCAGAATTGCACCTTGCAATGTGGAGATATTACTGTTTGTGCATTTACAATATTCATTGATTTTTGCCATTGAAAAACGTCCAGAAATGTTTGAAGCTACTGACTGAATGAAAGGAGCTGGCATCTCACTCTCTTTGAATCTTCTTTATCATGCTAGGATTAGCAGGAAAAAGCAAAAAATTTCAGAATTGCACCTTGCAATGTGGAAATATTACTGTTTGTGCATTTACAATATTCATTGATTTTTGCCATTGAAAAACATGTTTTTCATATACCAGAAATGTTTGAAGCTACTGACTGAATGAAAGGAGCTGGCATCTCACTCTCTTTGAATCTTCTTTATCATGCTAGGATTAGCAGGAAAAAGCAAAAAATTTCAGAATTGCACCTTGCAATGTGGAGATATTACTGTTTGTGCATTTACAATATACATTGATTTTTGCCATTGAAAAACATGTTTTTCATATACCAGAAATGTTTGAAGCTACTGACTGAATGAAAGGAGCTGGCATCTCACTCTCTTTGAATCTTCTTTATCATGCTAGGATTAGCAGGAAAAAGCAAAAAATTTCAGAATTGCACCTTGCAATGTGGAGATATTACTGTTTGTGCATTTACAATATTCATTGATTTTTGCCATTGAAAAACATGTTTTTCATATACCAGAAATGTTTGAAGCTACTGACTGAATGAAAGGAGCTGGCATCTCACTCTCTTTGAATCTTCTTTATCATGCTAGGATTAGCAGGAAAAAGCAAAAAATTTCAGAATTGCACCTTGCAATGTGGAGATATTACTGTTTGTGCATTTACAATATTCATTGATTTTTGCCATTGAAAAACATGTTTTTCATATACCAGAAATGTTTGAAGCTACTGACTGAATGAAAGGAGCTGGCATCTCACTCTCTTTGAATCTTCTTTATCCTGCTAGGATTAGCAGGAAAAAGCAAAAAATTTCAGAATTGCACCTTGCAATGTGGAGATATTACTGTTTGTGCATTTACAATATTCATTGATTTTTGCCATTGAAAAACGTCCAGAAATGTTTGAAGCTACTGACTGAATGAAAGGAGCTGGCATCTCACTCTCTTTGAATCTTCTTTATCATGCTAGGATTAGCAGGAAAAAGCAAAAAATTTCAGAATTGCACCTTGCAATGTGGAGATATTACTGTTTGTGCATTTACAATATTCATTGATTTTTGCCATTGAAAAACGTCCAGAAATGTTTGAAGCTACTGACTGAATGAAAGGAGCTGGCATCTCACTCTCTTTGAATCTTCTTTATCATGCTAGGATTAGCAGGAAAAAGCAAAAAATTTCAGAATTGCACCTTGCAATGTGGAGATATTACTGTTTGTGCATTTACAATATTCATTGATTTTTGCCATTGAAAAACCATGTTATTCATATAATAGAAATGTTTGAAGCTACTGACTGAATGAAAGGAGCTGGCATCTCACTTTCTTTGAATCTTCTTTATCATGCTAGGATTAACAGGAAAAAGCAAAAAATTTCAGAATTGCACCTTGCAATGTGGAGATATTACTGTTTGTGCATTTACAATATTCATTGATTTTTGCCATTGAAAAATGTCCAGAAATGTTTGAAGCTACTGACTGAATGAAAGGAGCTGGCATCTCACTCTCTTTGAATCTTCTTTATCATGCTAGGATTAGCAGGAAAAAGCAAAAAATTTCAGAATTGCACCTTGCAATGTGGAAATATTACTGTTTGTGCATTTACAATATTCATTGATTTTTGCCATTGAAAAACATGTTTTTCATATACCAGAAATGTTTGAAGCTACTGACTGAATGAAAGGAGCTGGCATCTCACTCTCTTTGAATCTTCTTTATCATGCTAGGATTAGCAGGAAAAAGCAAAAAATTTCAGAATTGCACCTTGCAATGTGGAGATATTACTGTTTGTGCATTTACAATATACATTGATTTTTGCCATTGAAAAACATGTTTTTCATATACCAGAAATGTTTGAAGCTACTGACTGAATGAAAGGAGCTGGCATCTCACTCTCTTTGAATCTTCTTTATCATGCTAGGATTAGCAGGAAAAAGCAAAAAATTTCAGAATTGCACCTTGCAATGTGGAGATATTACTGTTTGTGCATTTACAATATTCATTGATTTTTGCCATTGAAAAACATGTTTTTCATATACCAGAAATGTTTGAAGCTACTGACTGAATGAAAGGAGCTGGCATCTCACTCTCTTTGAATCTTCTTTATCATGCTAGGATTAGCAGGAAAAAGCAAAAAATTTCAGAATTGCACCTTGCAATGTGGAGATATTACTGTTTGTGCATTTACAATATTCATTGATTTTTGCCATTGAAAAACATGTTTTTCATATACCAGAAATGTTTGAAGCTACTGACTGAATGAAAGGAGCTGGCATCTCACTCTCTTTGAATCTTCTTTATCCTGCTAGGATTAGCAGGAAAAAGCAAAAAATTTCAGAATTGCACCTTGCAATGTGGAGATATTACTGTTTGTGCATTTACAATATTCATTGATTTTTGCCATTGAAAAACGTCCAGAAATGTTTGAAGCTACTGACTGAATGAAAGGAGCTGGCATCTCACTCTCTTTGAATCTTCTTTATCATGCTAGGATTAGCAGGAAAAAGCAAAAAATTTCAGAATTGCACCTTGCAATGTGGAGATATTACTGTTTGTGCATTTACAATATTCATTGATTTTTGCCATTGAAAAACGTCCAGAAATGTTTGAAGCTACTGACTGAATGAAAGGAGCTGGCATCTCACTCTCTTTGAATCTTCTTTATCATGCTAGGATTAGCAGGAAAAAGCAAAAAATTTCAGAATTGCACCTTGCAATGTGGAGATATTACTGTTTGTGCATTTACAATATTCATTGATTTTTGCCATTGAAAAATGTCCAGAAATGTTTGAAGCTACTGACTGAATGAAAGGAGCTGGCATCTCACTCTCTTTGAATCTTCTTTATCATGCTAGGATTAGCAGGAAAAAGCAAAAAATTTCAGAATTGCACCTTGCAATGTGGAAATATTACTGTTTGTGCATTTACAATATTCATTGATTTTTGCCATTGAAAAACATGTTTTTCATATACCAGAAATGTTTGAAGCTACTGACTGAATGAAAGGAGCTGGCATCTCACTCTCTTTGAATCTTCTTTATCATGCTAGGATTAGCAGGAAAAAGCAAAAAATTTCAGAATTGCACCTTGCAATGTGGAGATATTACTGTTTGTGCATTTACAATATTCATTGATTTTTGCCATTGAAAAACATGTTTTTCATATACCAGAAATGTTTGAAGCTACTGACTGAATGAAAGGAGCTGGCATCTCACTCTCTTTGAATCTTCTTTATCATGCTAGGATTAGCAGGAAAAAGCAAAAAATTTCAGAATTGCACCTTGCAATGTGGAGATATTACTGTTTGTGCATTTACAATATTCATTGATTTTTGCCATTGAAAAACATGTTTTTCATATACCAGAAATGTTTGAAGCTACTGACTGAATGAAAGGAGCTGGCATCTCACTCTCTTTGAATCTTCTTTATCATGCTAGGATTAGCAGGAAAAAGCAAAAAATTTCAGAATTGCACCTTGCAATGTGGAGATATTACTATTTGTGCATTTACAATATTCATTGATTTTTGCCATTGAAAAACATGTTTTTCATATACCAGAAATGTTTGAAGCTACTGACTGAATGAAAGGAGCTGGCATCTCACTCTCTTTGAATCTTCTTTATCATCCTAGGATTAGCAGGAAAAAGCAAAAAATTTCAGAATTGCACCTTGCAATGTGGAGATATTACTGTTTGTGCATTTACAATATTCATTGATTTTTGCCATTGAAAAACGTCCAGAAATGTTTGAAGCTACTGACTGAATGAAAGGAGCTAGCATCTCACTCTCTTTGAATCTTCTTTATCATGCTAGGATTAGCAGGAAAAAGCAAAAAATTTCAGAATTGCACCTTGCAATGTGGAGATATTACTGTTTGTGCATTTACAATATTCATTGATTTTTGCCATTGAAAAACGTCCAGAAATGTTTGAAGCTACTGACTGAATGAAAGGAGCTGGCATCTCACTCTCTTTGAATCTTCTTTATCATGCTAGGATTAGCAGGAAAAAGCAAAAAATTTCAGAATTGCACCTTGCAATGTGGAGATATTACTGTTTGTGCATTTACAATATTCATTGATTTTTGCCATTGAAAAACATCATGTTATTCATATAATAGAAATGTTTGAAGCTACTGACTGAATGAAAGGAGCTGGCATCTCACTCTCTTTGAATCTTCTTTATCATGCTAGGATTAACAGGAAAAAGCAAAAAATTTCAGAATTGCACCTTGCAATGTGGAGATATTACTGTTTGTGCATTTACAATATTCATTGATTTTTGCCATTGAAAAACGTCCAGAAATGTTTGAAGCTACTGACTGAATGAAAGGAGCTGGCATCTCACTCTCTTTGAATCTTCTTTATCATGCTAGGATTAGCAGGAAAAAGCAAAAAATTTCAGAATTGCACCTTGCAATGTGGAAATATTACTGTTTGTGCATTTACAATATTCATTGATTTTTGCCATTGAAAAACATGTTTTTCATATACCAGAAATGTTTGAAGCTACTGACTGAATGAAAGGAGCTGGCATCTCACTCTCTTTGAATCTTCTTTATGATGCTAGGATTAGCAGGAACAAGCAAAAAATTTCAGAATTGCACCTTGCAATGTGGAGATATTACTGTTTGTGCATTTACAATATTCATTGATTTTTGCCATTGAAAAACATGTTTTTCATATACCAGAAATGTTTGAAGCTACTGACTGAATGAAAGGAGCTGGCATCTCACTCTCTTTGAATCTTCTTTATCCTGCTAGGATTAGCAGGAAAAAGCAAAAAATTTCAGAATTGCACCTTGCAATGTGGAGATATTACTGTTTGTGCATTTACAATATTCATTGATTTTTGCCATTGAGAAACGTCCAGAAATGTTTGAAGCTACTGACTGAATGAAAGGAGCTGGCATCTCACTCTCTTTGAATCTTCTTTATCATGCTAGGATTAGCAGGAAAAAGCAAAAAATTTCAGAATTGCACCTTGCAATGTGGAGATATTACTGTTTGTGCATTTACAATATTCATTGATTTTTGCCATTGAAAAACGTCCAGAAATGTTTGAAGCTACTGACTGAATGAAAGGAGCTGGCATCTCACTCTCTTTGAATCTTCTTTATCATGCTAGGATTAGCAGGAAAAAGCAAAAAATTTCAGAATTGCACCTTGCAATGTGGAGATATTACTGTTTGTGCATTTACAATATTCATTGATTTTTGCCATTGAAAAACCATGTTATTCATATAATAGAAATGTTTGAAGCTACTGACTGAATGAAAGGAGCTGGCATCTCACTTTCTTTGAATCTTCTTTATCATGCTAGGATTAACAGGAAAAAGCAAAAAATTTCAGAATTGCACCTTGCAATGTGGAGATATTACTGTTTGTGCATTTACAATATTCATTGATTTTTGCCATTGAAAAACATGTTTTTCATATACCAGAAATGTTTGAAGCTACTGACTGAATGAAAGGAGCTGGCATCTCACTCTCTTTGAATCTTCTTTATCCTGCTAGGATTAGCAGGAAAAAGCAAAAAATTTCAGAATTGCACCTTGCAATGTGGAGATATTACTGTTTGTGCATTTACAATATTCATTGATTTTTGCCATTGAGAAACGTCCAGAAATGTTTGAAGCTACTGACTGAATGAAAGGAGCTGGCATCTCACTCTCTTTGAATCTTCTTTATCATGCTAGGATTAGCAGGAAAAAGCAAAAAATTTCAGAATTGCACCTTGCAATGTGGAGATATTACTGTTTGTGCATTTACAATATTCATTGATTTTTGCCATTGAAAAACGTCCAGAAATGTTTGAAGCTACTGACTGAATGAAAGGAGCTGGCATCTCACTCTCTTTGAATCTTCTTTATCATGCTAGGATTAGCAGGAAAAAGCAAAAAATTTCAGAATTGCACCTTGCAATGTGGAGATATTACTGTTTGTGCATTTACAATATTCATTGATTTTTGCCATTGAAAAACCATGTTATTCATATAATAGAAATGTTTGAAGCTACTGACTGAATGAAAGGAGCTGGCATCTCACTTTCTTTGAATCTTCTTTATCATGCTAGGATTAACAGGAAAAAGCAAAAAATTTCAGAATTGCACCTTGCAATGTGGAGATATTACTGTTTGTGCATTTACAATATTCATTGATTTTTGCCATTGAAAAACGTCCAGAAATGTTTGAAGCTACTGACTGAATGAAAGGAGCTGGCATCTCACTCTCTTTGAATCTTCTTTATCATGCTAGGATTAGCAGGAAAAAGCAAAAAATTTCAGAATTGCACCTTGCAATGTGGAGATATTACTGTTTGTGCATTTACAATATTCATTGATTTTTGCCATTGAAAAACCATGTTATTCATATAATAGAAATGTTTGAAGCTACTGACTGAATGAAAGGAGCTGGCATCTCACTTTCTTTGAATCTTCTTTATCATGCTAGGATTAACAGGAAAAAGCAAAAAATTTCAGAATTGCACCTTGCAATGTGGAGATATTACTGTTTGTGCATTTACAATATTCATTGATTTTTGCCATTGAAAAACATGTTTTTCATATACCAGAAATGTTTGAAGCTACTGACTGAATGAAAGGAGCTGGCATCTCACTCTCTTTGAATCTTCTTTATCCTGCTAGGATTAGCAGGAAAAAGCAAAAAATTTCAGAATTGCACCTTGCAATGTGGAGATATTACTGTTTGTGCATTTACAATATTCATTGATTTTTGCCATTGAGAAACGTCCAGAAATGTTTGAAGCTACTGACTGAATGAAAGGAGCTGGCATCTCACTCTCTTTGAATCTTCTTTATCATGCTAGGATTAGCAGGAAAAAGCAAAAAATTTCAGAATTGCACCTTGCAATGTGGAGATATTACTGTTTGTGCATTTACAATATTCATTGATTTTTGCCATTGAAAAACGTCCAGAAATGTTTGAAGCTACTGACTGAATGAAAGGAGCTGGCATCTCACTCTCTTTGAATCTTCTTTATCATGCTAGGATTAGCAGGAAAAAGCAAAAAATTTCAGAATTGCACCTTGCAATGTGGAGATATTACTGTTTGTGCATTTACAATATTCATTGATTTTTGCCATTGAAAAACCATGTTATTCATATAATAGAAATGTTTGAAGCTACTGACTGAATGAAAGGAGCTGGCATCTCACTTTCTTTGAATCTTCTTTATCATGCTAGGATTAACAGGAAAAAGCAAAAAATTTCAGAATTGCACCTTGCAATGTGGAGATATTACTGTTTGTGCATTTACAATATTCATTGATTTTTGCCATTGAAAAATGTCCAGAAATGTTTGAAGCTACTGACTGAATGAAAGGAGCTGGCATCTCACTCTCTTTGAATCTTCTTTATCATGCTAGGATTAGCAGGAAAAAGCAAAAAATTTCAGAATTGCACCTTGCAATGTGGAAATATTACTGTTTGTGCATTTACAATATTCATTGATTTTTGCCATTGAAAAACATGTTTTTCATATACCAGAAATGTTTGAAGCTACTGACTGAATGAAAGGAGCTGGCATCTCACTCTCTTTGAATCTTCTTTATCATGCTAGGATTAGCAGGAAAAAGCAAAAAATTTCAGAATTGCACCTTGCAATGTGGAGATATTACTGTTTGTGCATTTACAATATTCATTGATTTTTGCCATTGAAAAACATGTTTTTCATATACCAGAAATGTTTGAAGCTACTGACTGAATGAAAGGAGCTGGCATCTCACTCTCTTTGAATCTTCTTTATCATGCTAGGATTAGCAGGAAAAAGCAAAAAATTTCAGAATTGCACCTTGCAATGTGGAGATATTACTGTTTGTGCATTTACAATATTCATTGATTTTTGCCATTGAAAAACATGTTTTTCATATACCAGAAATGTTTGAAGCTACTGACTGAATGAAAGGAGCTGGCATCTCACTCTCTTTGAATCTTCTTTATCATGCTAGGATTAGCAGGAAAAAGCAAAAAATTTCAGAATTGCACCTTGCAATGTGGAGATATTACTGTTTGTGCATTTACAATATTCATTGATTTTTGCCATTGAAAAACGTCCAGAAATGTTTGAAGCTACTGACTGAATGAAAGGAGCTGGCATCTCACTCTCTTTGAATCTTCTTTATCATGCTAGGATTAGCAGGAAAAAGCAAAAAATTTCAGAATTGCACCTTGCAATGTGGAGATATTACTGTTTGTGCATTTACAATATTCATTGATTTTTGCCATTGAAAAACGTCCAGAAATGTTTGAAGCTACTGACTGAATGAAAGGAGCTGGCATCTCACTCTCTTTGAATCTTCTTTATCCTGCTAGGATTAGCAGGAAAAAGCAAAAAATTTCAGAATTGCACCTTGCAATGTGGAGATATTACTGTTTGTGCATTTACAATATTCATTGATTTTTGCCATTGAAAAACGTCCAGAAATGTTTGAAGCTACTGACTGAATGAAAGGAGCTAGCATCTCACTCTCTTTGAATCTTCTTTATCATGCTAGGATTAGCAGGAAAAAGCAAAAAATTTCAGAATTGCACCTTGCAATGTGGAGATATTACTGTTTGTGCATTTACAATATTCATTGATTTTTGCCATTGAAAAACATCATGTTATTCATATAATAGAAATGTTTGAAGCTACTGACTGAATGAAAGGAGCTGGCATCTCACTCTCTTTGAATCTTCTTTATCATGCTAGGATTAGCAGGAAAAAGCAAAAAATTTCAGAATTGCACCTTGCAATGTGGAGATATTACTGTTTGTGCATTTACAATATTCATTGATTTTTGCCATTGAAAAACATGTTTTTCATATACCAGAAATGTTTGAAGCTACTGACTGAATGAAAGGAGCTGGCATCTCACTCTCTTTGAATCTTCTTTATCATCCTAGGATTAGCAGGAAAAAGCAAAAAATTTCAGAATTGCACCTTGCAATGTGGAGATATTACTGTTTGTGCATTTACAATATTCATTGATTTTTGCCATTAAAAAACGTCCAGAAATGTTTGAAGCTACTGACTGAATGAAAGGAGCTAGCATCTCACTCTCTTTGAATCTTCTTTATCATGCTAGGATTAGCAGGAAAAAGCAAAAAATTTCAGAATTGCACCTTGCAATGTGGAGATATTACTGTTTGTGCATTTACAATATTCATTGATTTTTGCCATTGAAAAACGTCCAGAAATGTTTGAAGCTACTGACTGAATGAAAGGAGCTGGCATCTCACTCTCTTTGAATCTTCTTTATCATGCTAGGATTAGCAGGAAAAAGCAAAAAATTTCAGAATTGCACCTTGCAATGTGGAGATATTACTGTTTGTGCATTTACAATATTCATTGATTTTTGCCATTGAAAAACATCATGTTATTCATATAATAGAAATGTTTGAAGCTACTGACTGAATGAAAGGAGCTGGCATCTCACTCTCTTTGAATCTTCTTTATCATGCTAGGATTAACAGGAAAAAGCAAAAAATTTCAGAATTGCACCTTGCAATGTGGAGATATTACTGTTTGTGCATTTACAATATTCATTGATTTTTGCCATTGAAAAACGTCCAGAAATGTTTGAAGCTACTGACTGAATGAAAGGAGCTGGCATCTCACTCTCTTTGAATCTTCTTTATCATGCTAGGATTAGCAGGAAAAAGCAAAAAATTTCAGAATTGCACCTTGCAATGTGGAAATATTACTGTTTGTGCATTTACAATATTCATTGATTTTTGCCATTGAAAAACATGTTTTTCATATACCAGAAATGTTTGAAGCTACTGACTGAATGAAAGGAGCTGGCATCTCACTCTCTTTGAATCTTCTTTATGATGCTAGGATTAGCAGGAACAAGCAAAAAATTTCAGAATTGCACCTTGCAATGTGGAGATATTACTGTTTGTGCATTTACAATATTCATTGATTTTTGCCATTGAAAAACATGTTTTTCATATACCAGAAATGTTTGAAGCTACTGACTGAATGAAAGGAGCTGGCATCTCACTCTCTTTGAATCTTCTTTATCATGCTAGGATTAGCAGGAAAAAGCAAAAAATTTCAGAATTGCACCTTGCAATGTGGAGATATTACTGTTTGTGCATTTACAATATTCATTGATTTTTGCCATTGAAAAACATGTTTTTCATATACCAGAAATGTTTGAAGCTACTGACTGAATGAAAGGAGCTGGCATCTCACTCTCTTTGAATCTTCTTTATCCTGCTAGGATTAGCAGGAAAAAGCAAAAAATTTCAGAATTGCACCTTGCAATGTGGAGATATTACTGTTTGTGCATTTACAATATTCATTGATTTTTGCCATTGAAAAACGTCCAGAAATGTTTGAAGCTACTGACTGAATGAAAGGAGCTGGCATCTCACTCTCTTTGAATCTTCTTTATCATGCTAGGATTAGCAGGAAAAAGCAAAAAATTTCAGAATTGCACCTTGCAATGTGGAGATATTACTGTTTGTGCATTTACAATATTCATTGATTTTTGCCATTGAAAAACGTCCAGAAATGTTTGAAGCTACTGACTGAATGAAAGGAGCTGGCATCTCACTCTCTTTGAATCTTCTTTATCATGCTAGGATTAGCAGGAAAAAGCAAAAAATTTCAGAATTGCACCTTGCAATGTGGAGATATTACTGTTTGTGCATTTACAATATTCATTGATTTTTGCCATTGAAAAACGTCCAGAAATGTTTGAAGCTACTGACTGAATGAAAGGAGCTGGCATCTCACTCTCTTTGAATCTTCTTTATCATGCTAGGATTAGCAGGAAAAAGCAAAAAATTTCAGAATTGCACCTTGCAATGTGGAGATATTACTGTTTGTGCATTTACAATATTCATTGATTTTTGCCATTGAAAAACCATGTTATTCATATAATAGAAATGTTTGAAGCTACTGACTGAATGAAAGGAACTGGCATCTCACTTTCTTTGAATCTTCTTTATCATGCTAGGATTAACAGGAAAAAGCAAAAAATTTCAGAATTGCACCTTGCAATGTGGAGATATTACTGTTTGTGCATTTACAATATTCATTGATTTTTGCCATTGAAAAATGTCCAGAAATGTTTGAAGCTACTGACTGAATGAAAGGAGCTGGCATCTCACTCTCTTTGAATCTTCTTTATCATGCTAGGATTAGCAGGAAAAAGCAAAAAATTTCAGAATTGCACCTTGCAATGTGGAAATATTACTGTTTGTGCATTTACAATATTCATTGATTTTTGCCATTGAAAAACATGTTTTTCATATACCAGAAATGTTTGAAGCTACTGACTGAATGAAAGGAGCTGGCATCTCACTCTCTTTGAATCTTCTTTATCATGCTAGGATTAGCAGGAAAAAGCAAAAAATTTCAGAATTGCACCTTGCAATGTGGAGATATTACTGTTTGTGCATTTACAATATTCATTGATTTTTGCCATTGAAAAACATGTTTTTCATATACCAGAAATGTTTGAAGCTACTGACTGAATGAAAGGAGCTGGCATCTCACTCTCTTTGAATCTTCTTTATCATGCTAGGATTAGCAGGAAAAAGCAAAAAATTTCAGAATTGCACCTTGCAATGTGGAGATATTACTGTTTGTGCATTTACAATATTCATTGATTTTTGCCATTGAAAAACATGTTTTTCATATACCAGAAATGTTTGAAGCTACTGACTGAATGAAAGGAGCTGGCATCTCACTCTCTTTGAATCTTCTTTATCATGCTAGGATTAGCAGGAAAAAGCAAAAAATTTCAGAATTGCACCTTGCAATGTGGAGATATTACTATTTGTGCATTTACAATATTCATTGATTTTTGCCATTGAAAAACATGTTTTTCATATACCAGAGATGTTTGAAGCTACTGACTGAATGAAAGGAGCTGGCATCTCACTCTCTTTGAATCTTCTTTATCATGCTAGGATTAGCAGGAAAAAGCAAAAAATTTCAGAATTGCACCTTGCAATGTGGAGATATTACTGTTTGTGCATTTACAATATTCATTGATTTTTGCCATTGAAAAACGTCCAGAAATGTTTGAAGCTACTGACTGAATGAAAGGAGCTGGCATCTCACTCTCTTTGAATCTTCTTTATCATGCTAGGATTAGCAGGAAAAAGCAAAAAATTTCAGAATTGCACCTTGCAATGTGGAGATATTACTGTTTGTGCATTTACAATATTCATTGATTTTTGCCATTGAAAAACGTCCAGAAATGTTTGAAGCTACTGACTGAATGAAAGGAGCTGGCATCTCACTCTCTTTGAATCTTCTTTATCCTGCTAGGATTAGCAGGAAAAAGCAAAAAATTTCAGAATTGCACCTTGCAATGTGGAGATATTACTGTTTGTGCATTTACAATATTCATTGATTTTTGCCATTGAAAAACGTCCAGAAATGTTTGAAGCTACTGACTGAATGAAAGGAGCTAGCATCTCACTCTCTTTGAATCTTCTTTATCATGCTAGGATTAGCAGGAAAAAGCAAAAAATTTCAGAATTGCACCTTGCAATGTGGAGATATTACTGTTTGTGCATTTACAATATTCATTGATTTTTGCCATTGAAAAACATCATGTTATTCATATAATAGAAATGTTTGAAGCTACTGACTGAATGAAAGGAGCTGGCATCTCACTCTCTTTGAATCTTCTTTATCATGCTAGGATTAGCAGGAAAAAGCAAAAAATTTCAGAATTGCACCTTGCAATGTGGAGATATTACTGTTTGTGCATTTACAATATTCATTGATTTTTGCCATTGAAAAACATGTTTTTCATATACCAGAAATGTTTGAAGCTACTGACTGAATGAAAGGAGCTGGCATCTCACTCTCTTTGAATCTTCTTTATCCTGCTAGGATTAGCAGGAAAAAGCAAAAAATTTCAGAATTGCACCTTGCAATGTGGAGATATTACTGTTTGTGCATTTACAATATTCATTGATTTTTGCCATTGAAAAACGTCCAGAAATGTTTGAAGCTACTGACTGAATGAAAGGAGCTGGCATCTCACTCTCTTTGAATCTTCTTTATCATGCTAGGATTAGCAGGAAAAAGCAAAAAATTTCAGAATTGCACCTTGCAATGTGGAGATATTACTGTTTGTGCATTTACAATATTCATTGATTTTTGCCATTGAAAAACGTCCAGAAATGTTTGAAGCTACTGACTGAATGAAAGGAGCTGGCATCTCACTCTCTTTGAATCTTCTTTATCATGCTAGGATTAGCAGGAAAAAGCAAAAAATTTCAGAATTGCACCTTGCAATGTGGAGATATTACTGTTTGTGCATTTACAATATTCATTGATTTTTGCCATTGAAAAACCATGTTATTCATATAATAGAAATGTTTGAAGCTACTGACTGAATGAAAGGAGCTGGCATCTCACTTTCTTTGAATCTTCTTTATCATGCTAGGATTAACAGGAAAAAGCAAAAAATTTCAGAATTGCACCTTGCAATGTGGAGATATTACTGTTTGTGCATTTACAATATTCATTGATTTTTGCCATTGAAAAATGTCCAGAAATGTTTGAAGCTACTGACTGAATGAAAGGAGCTGGCATCTCACTCTCTTTGAATCTTCTTTATCATGCTAGGATTAGCAGGAAAAAGCAAAAAATTTCAGAATTGCACCTTGCAATGTGGAGATATTACTATTTGTGCATTTACAATATTCATTGATTTTTGCCATTGAAAAACATGTTTTTCATATACCAGAGATGTTTGAAGCTACTGACTGAATGAAAGGAGCTGGCATCTCACTCTCTTTGAATCTTCTTTATCATGCTAGGATTAGCAGGAAAAAGCAAAAAATTTCAGAATTGCACCTTGCAATGTGGAGATATTACTGTTTGTGCATTTACAATATTCATTGATTTTTGCCATTGAAAAACGTCCAGAAATGTTTGAAGCTACTGACTGAATGAAAGGAGCTGGCATCTCACTCTCTTTGAATCTTCTTTATCATGCTAGGATTAGCAGGAAAAAGCAAAAAATTTCAGAATTGCACCTTGCAATGTGGAGATATTACTGTTTGTGCATTTACAATATTCATTGATTTTTGCCATTGAAAAACGTCCAGAAATGTTTGAAGCTACTGACTGAATGAAAGGAGCTGGCATCTCACTCTCTTTGAATCTTCTTTATCCTGCTAGGATTAGCAGGAAAAAGCAAAAAATTTCAGAATTGCACCTTGCAATGTGGAGATATTACTGTTTGTGCATTTACAATATTCATTGATTTTTGCCATTGAAAAACGTCCAGAAATGTTTGAAGCTACTGACTGAATGAAAGGAGCTAGCATCTCACTCTCTTTGAATCTTCTTTATCATGCTAGGATTAGCAGGAAAAAGCAAAAAATTTCAGAATTGCACCTTGCAATGTGGAGATATTACTGTTTGTGCATTTACAATATTCATTGATTTTTGCCATTGAAAAACATCATGTTATTCATATAATAGAAATGTTTGAAGCTACTGACTGAATGAAAGGAGCTGGCATCTCACTCTCTTTGAATCTTCTTTATCATGCTAGGATTAGCAGGAAAAAGCAAAAAATTTCAGAATTGCACCTTGCAATGTGGAGATATTACTGTTTGTGCATTTACAATATTCATTGATTTTTGCCATTGAAAAACATGTTTTTCATATACCAGAAATGTTTGAAGCTACTGACTGAATGAAAGGAGCTGGCATCTCACTCTCTTTGAATCTTCTTTATCCTGCTAGGATTAGCAGGAAAAAGCAAAAAATTTCAGAATTGCACCTTGCAATGTGGAGATATTACTGTTTGTGCATTTACAATATTCATTGATTTTTGCCATTGAAAAACGTCCAGAAATGTTTGAAGCTACTGACTGAATGAAAGGAGCTGGCATCTCACTCTCTTTGAATCTTCTTTATCATGCTAGGATTAGCAGGAAAAAGCAAAAAATTTCAGAATTGCACCTTGCAATGTGGAGATATTACTGTTTGTGCATTTACAATATTCATTGATTTTTGCCATTGAAAAACGTCCAGAAATGTTTGAAGCTACTGACTGAATGAAAGGAGCTGGCATCTCACTCTCTTTGAATCTTCTTTATCATGCTAGGATTAGCAGGAAAAAGCAAAAAATTTCAGAATTGCACCTTGCAATGTGGAGATATTACTGTTTGTGCATTTACAATATTCATTGATTTTTGCCATTGAAAAACCATGTTATTCATATAATAGAAATGTTTGAAGCTACTGACTGAATGAAAGGAGCTGGCATCTCACTTTCTTTGAATCTTCTTTATCATGCTAGGATTAACAGGAAAAAGCAAAAAATTTCAGAATTGCACCTTGCAATGTGGAGATATTACTGTTTGTGCATTTACAATATTCATTGATTTTTGCCATTGAAAAATGTCCAGAAATGTTTGAAGCTACTGACTGAATGAAAGGAGCTGGCATCTCACTCTCTTTGAATCTTCTTTATCATGCTAGGATTAGCAGGAAAAAGCAAAAAATTTCAGAATTGCACCTTGCAATGTGGAAATATTACTGTTTGTGCATTTACAATATTCATTGATTTTTGCCATTGAAAAACATGTTTTTCATATACCAGAAATGTTTGAAGCTACTGACTGAATGAAAGGAGCTGGCATCTCACTCTCTTTGAATCTTCTTTATCATGCTAGGATTAGCAGGAAAAAGCAAAAAATTTCAGAATTGCACCTTGCAATGTGGAGATATTACTGTTTGTGCATTTACAATATTCATTGATTTTTGCCATTGAAAAACATGTTTTTCATATACCAGAAATGTTTGAAGCTACTGACTGAATGAAAGGAGCTGGCATCTCACTCTCTTTGAATCTTCTTTATCATGCTAGGATTAGCAGGAAAAAGCAAAAAATTTCAGAATTGCACCTTGCAATGTGGAGATATTACTGTTTGTGCATTTACAATATTCATTGATTTTTGCCATTGAAAAACATGTTTTTCATATACCAGAAATGTTTGAAGCTACTGACTGAATGAAAGGAGCTGGCATCTCACTCTCTTTGAATCTTCTTTATCATGCTAGGATTAGCAGGAAAAAGCAAAAAATTTCAGAATTGCACCTTGCAATGTGGAGATATTACTATTTGTGCATTTACAATATTCATTGATTTTTGCCATTGAAAAACATGTTTTTCATATACCAGAAATGTTTGAAGCTACTGACTGAATGAAAGGAGCTGGCATCTCACTCTCTTTGAATCTTCTTTATCATCCTAGGATTAGCAGGAAAAAGCAAAAAATTTCAGAATTGCACCTTGCAATGTGGAGATATTACTGTTTGTGCATTTACAATATTCATTGATTTTTGCCATTGAAAAACGTCCAGAAATGTTTGAAGCTACTGACTGAATGAAAGGAGCTAGCATCTCACTCTCTTTGAATCTTCTTTATCATGCTAGGATTAGCAGGAAAAAGCAAAAAATTTCAGAATTGCACCTTGCAATGTGGAGATATTACTGTTTGTGCATTTACAATATTCATTGATTTTTGCCATTGAAAAACGTCCAGAAATGTTTGAAGCTACTGACTGAATGAAAGGAGCTGGCATCTCACTCTCTTTGAATCTTCTTTATCATGCTAGGATTAGCAGGAAAAAGCAAAAAATTTCAGAATTGCACCTTGCAATGTGGAGATATTACTGTTTGTGCATTTACAATATTCATTGATTTTTGCCATTGAAAAACATCATGTTATTCATATAATAGAAATGTTTGAAGCTACTGACTGAATGAAAGGAGCTGGCATCTCACTCTCTTTGAATCTTCTTTATCATGCTAGGATTAACAGGAAAAAGCAAAAAATTTCAGAATTGCACCTTGCAATGTGGAGATATTACTGTTTGTGCATTTACAATATTCATTGATTTTTGCCATTGAAAAACGTCCAGAAATGTTTGAAGCTACTGACTGAATGAAAGGAGCTGGCATCTCACTCTCTTTGAATCTTCTTTATCATGCTAGGATTAGCAGGAAAAAGCAAAAAATTTCAGAATTGCACCTTGCAATGTGGAAATATTACTGTTTGTGCATTTACAATATTCATTGATTTTTGCCATTGAAAAACATGTTTTTCATATACCAGAAATGTTTGAAGCTACTGACTGAATGAAAGGAGCTGGCATCTCACTCTCTTTGAATCTTCTTTATGATGCTAGGATTAGCAGGAACAAGCAAAAAATTTCAGAATTGCACCTTGCAATGTGGAGATATTACTGTTTGTGCATTTACAATATTCATTGATTTTTGCCATTGAAAAACATGTTTTTCATATACCAGAAATGTTTGAAGCTACTGACTGAATGAAAGGAGCTGGCATCTCACTCTCTTTGAATCTTCTTTATCATGCTAGGATTAGCAGGAAAAAGCAAAAAATTTCAGAATTGCACCTTGCAATGTGGAGATATTACTGTTTGTGCATTTACAATATTCATTGATTTTTGCCATTGAAAAACATGTTTTTCATATACCAGAAATGTTTGAAGCTACTGACTGAATGAAAGGAGCTGGCATCTCACTCTCTTTGAATCTTCTTTATCCTGCTAGGATTAGCAGGAAAAAGCAAAAAATTTCAGAATTGCACCTTGCAATGTGGAGATATTACTGTTTGTGCATTTACAATATTCATTGATTTTTGCCATTGAAAAACGTCCAGAACTGTTTGAAGCTACTGACTGAATGAAAGGAGCTGGCATCTCACTCTCTTTGAATCTTCTTTATCATGCTAGGATTAGCAGGAAAAAGCAAAAAATTTCAGAATTGCACCTTGCAATGTGGAGATATTACTGTTTGTGCATTTACAATATTCATTGATTTTTGCCATTGAAAAACGTCCAGAAATGTTTGAAGCTACTGACTGAATGAAAGGAGCTGGCATCTCACTCTCTTTGAATCTTCTTTATCATGCTAGGATTAGCAGGAAAAAGCAAAAAATTTCAGAATTGCACCTTGCAATGTGGAGATATTACTGTTTGTGCATTTACAATATTCATTGATTTTTGCCATTGAAAAACGTCCAGAAATGTTTGAAGCTACTGACTGAATGAAAGGAGCTGGCATCTCACTCTCTTTGAATCTTCTTTATCATGCTAGGATTAGCAGGAAAAAGCAAAAAATTTCAGAATTGCACCTTGCAATGTGGAGATATTACTGTTTGTGCATTTACAATATTCATTGATTTTTGCCATTGAAAAACCATGTTATTCATATAATAGAAATGTTTGAAGCTACTGACTGAATGAAAGGAGCTGGCATCTCACTTTCTTTGAATCTTCTTTATCATGCTAGGATTAACAGGAAAAAGCAAAAAATTTCAGAATTGCACCTTGCAATGTGGAGATATTACTGTTTGTGCATTTACAATATTCATTGATTTTTGCCATTGAAAAATGTCCAGAAATGTTTGAAGCTACTGACTGAATGAAAGGAGCTGGCATCTCACTCTCTTTGAATCTTCTTTATCATGCTAGGATTAGCAGGAAAAAGCAAAAAATTTCAGAATTGCACCTTGCAATGTGGAAATATTACTGTTTGTGCATTTACAATATTCATTGATTTTTGCCATTGAAAAACATGTTTTTCATATACCAGAAATGTTTGAAGCTACTGACTGAATGAAAGGAGCTGGCATCTCACTCTCTTTGAATCTTCTTTATCATGCTAGGATTAGCAGGAAAAAGCAAAAAATTTCAGAATTGCACCTTGCAATGTGGAGATATTACTGTTTGTGCATTTACAATATTCATTGATTTTTGCCATTGAAAAACATGTTTTTCATATACCAGAAATGTTTGAAGCTACTGACTGAATGAAAGGAGCTGGCATCTCACTCTCTTTGAATCTTCTTTATCATGCTAGGATTAGCAGGAAAAAGCAAAAAATTTCAGAATTGCACCTTGCAATGTGGAGATATTACTGTTTGTGCATTTACAATATTCATTGATTTTTGCCATTGAAAAACATGTTTTTCATATACCAGAAATGTTTGAAGCTACTGACTGAATGAAAGGAGCTGGCATCTCACTCTCTTTGAATCTTCTTTATCATGCTAGGATTAGCAGGAAAAAGCAAAAAATTTCAGAATTGCACCTTGCAATGTGGAGATATTACTATTTGTGCATTTACAATATTCATTGATTTTTGCCATTGAAAAACATGTTTTTCATATACCAGAGATGTTTGAAGCTACTGACTGAATGAAAGGAGCTGGCATCTCACTCTCTTTGAATCTTCTTTATCATGCTAGGATTAGCAGGAAAAAGCAAAAAATTTCAGAATTGCACCTTGCAATGTGGAGATATTACTGTTTGTGCATTTACAATATTCATTGATTTTTGCCATTGAAAAACGTCCAGAAATGTTTGAAGCTACTGACTGAATGAAAGGAGCTGGCATCTCACTCTCTTTGAATCTTCTTTATCATGCTAGGATTAGCAGGAAAAAGCAAAAAATTTCAGAATTGCACCTTGCAATGTGGAGATATTACTGTTTGTGCATTTACAATATTCATTGATTTTTGCCATTGAAAAACGTCCAGAAATGTTTGAAGCTACTGACTGAATGAAAGGAGCTGGCATCTCACTCTCTTTGAATCTTCTTTATCCTGCTAGGATTAGCAGGAAAAAGCAAAAAATTTCAGAATTGCACCTTGCAATGTGGAGATATTACTGTTTGTGCATTTACAATATTCATTGATTTTTGCCATTGAAAAACGTCCAGAAATGTTTGAAGCTACTGACTGAATGAAAGGAGCTAGCATCTCACTCTCTTTGAATCTTCTTTATCATGCTAGGATTAGCAGGAAAAAGCAAAAAATTTCAGAAATGCACCTTGCAATGTGGAGATATTACTGTTTGTGCATTTACAATATTCATTGATTTTTGCCATTGAAAAACATCATGTTATTCATATAATAGAAATGTTTGAAGCTACTGACTGAATGAAAGGAGCTGGCATCTCACTCTCTTTGAATCTTCTTTATCATGCTAGGATTAACAGGAAAAAGCAAAAAATTTCAGAATTGCACCTTGCAATGTGGAGATATTACTGTTTGTGCATTTACAATATTCATTGATTTTTGCCATTGAAAAACGTCCAGAAATGTTTGAAGCTACTGACTGAATGAAAGGAGCTGGCATCTCACTCTCTTTGAATCTTCTTTATCATGCTAGGATTAGCAGGAAAAAGCAAAAAATTTCAGAATTGCACCTTGCAATGTGGAAATATTACTGTTTGTGCATTTACAATATTCATTGATTTTTGCCATTGAAAAACATGTTTTTCATATACCAGAAATGTTTGAAGCTACTGACTGAATGAAAGGAGCTGGCATCTCACTCTCTTTGAATCTTCTTTATGATGCTAGGATTAGCAGGAACAAGCAAAAAATTTCAGAATTGCACCTTGCAATGTGGAGATATTACTGTTTGTGCATTTACAATATTCATTGATTTTTGCCATTGAAAAACATGTTTTTCATATACCAGAAATGTTTGAAGCTACTGACTGAATGAAAGGAGCTGGCATCTCACTCTCTTTGAATCTTCTTTATCATGCTAGGATTAGCAGGAAAAAGCAAAAAATTTCAGAATTGCACCTTGCAATGTGGAGATATTACTGTTTGTGCATTTACAATATTCATTGATTTTTGCCATTGAAAAACATGTTTTTCATATACCAGAAATGTTTGAAGCTACTGACTGAATGAAAGGAGCTGGCATCTCACTCTCTTTGAATCTTCTTTATCCTGCTAGGATTAGCAGGAAAAAGCAAAAAATTTCAGAATTGCACCTTGCAATGTGGAGATATTACTGTTTGTGCATTTACAATATTCATTGATTTTTGCCATTGAAAAACGTCCAGAAATGTTTGAAGCTACTGACTGAATGAAAGGAGCTGGCATCTCACTCTCTTTGAATCTTCTTTATCATGCTAGGATTAGCAGGAAAAAGCAAAAAATTTCAGAATTGCACCTTGCAATGTGGAGATATTACTGTTTGTGCATTTACAATATTCATTGATTTTTGCCATTGAAAAACGTCCAGAAATGTTTGAAGCTACTGACTGAATGAAAGGAGCTGGCATCTCACTCTCTTTGAATCTTCTTTATCATGCTAGGATTAGCAGGAAAAAGCAAAAAATTTCAGAATTGCACCTTGCAATGTGGAGATATTACTGTTTGTGCATTTACAATATTCATTGATTTTTGCCATTGAAAAACGTCCAGAAATGTTTGAAGCTACTGACTGAATGAAAGGAGCTGGCATCTCACTCTCTTTGAATCTTCTTTATCATGCTAGGATTAGCAGGAAAAAGCAAAAAATTTCAGAATTGCACCTTGCAATGTGGAGATATTACTGTTTGTGCATTTACAATATTCATTGATTTTTGCCATTGAAAAACATCATGTTATTCATATACCAGAAATGTTTGAAGCTACTGACTGAATGAAAGGAGCTGGCATCTCACTCTCTTTGAATCTTCTTTATCATGCTAGGATTAACAGGAAAAAGCAAAAAATTTCAGAATTGCACCTTGCAATGTGGAGATATTACTGTTTGTGCATTTACAATATTCATTGATTTTTGCCATTGAAAAACGTCCAGAAATGTTTGAAGCTACTGACTGAATGAAAGGAGCTGGCATCTCACTCTCTTTGAATCTTCTTTATCATGCTAGGATTAGCAGGAAAAAGCAAAAAATTTCAGAATTGCACCTTGCAATGTGGAAATATTACTGTTTGTGCATTTACAATATTCATTGATTTTTGCCATTGAAAAACATGTTTTTCATATACCAGAAATGTTTGAAGCTACTGACTGAATGAAAGGAGCTGGCATCTCACTCTCTTTGAATCTTCTTTATCATGCTAGGATTAGCAGGAAAAAGCAAAAAATTTCAGAATTGCACCTTGCAATGTGGAGATATTACTGTTTGTGCATTTACAATATTCTTTGATTTTTGCCATTGAAAAACATGTTTTTCATATACCAGAAATGTTTGAAGCTACTGACTGAATGAAAGGAGCTGGCATCTCACTCTCTTTGAATCTTCTTTATCCTGCTAGGATTAGCAGGAAAAAGCAAAAAATTTCAGAATTGCACCTTGCAATGTGGAGATATTACTGTTTGTGCATTTACAATATTCATTGATTTTTGCTATTGAAAAACGTCCAGAAATGTTTGAAGCTACTGACTGAATGAAAGGAGCTGGCATCTCACTCTCTTTGAATCTTCTTTATCATGCTAGGATTAGCAGGAAAAAGCAAAAAATTTCAGAATTGCACCTTGCAATGTGGAGATATTACTGTTTGTGCATTTACAATATTCATTGATTTTTGCCATTGAAAAACGTCCAGAAATGTTTGAAGCTACTGACTGAATGAAAGGAGCTGGCATCTCACTCTCTTTGAATCTTCTTTATCATGCTAGGATTAGCAGGAAAAAGCAAAAAATTTCAGAATTGCACCTTGCAATGTGGAGATATTACTGTTTGTGCATTTACAATATTCATTGATTTTTGCCATTGAAAAACATCATGTTATTCATATAATAGAAATGTTTGAAGCTACTGACTGAATGAAAGGAGCTGGCATCTCACTCTCTTTGAATCTTCTTTATCATGCTAGGATTAACAGGAAAAAGCAAAACATTTCAGAATTGCACCTTGCAATGTGGAGATATTACTGTTTGTGCATTTACAATATTCATTGATTTTTGCCATTGAAAAACATGTTTTTCATATACCAGAAATGTTTGAAGCTACTGACTGAATGAAAGGAGCTGGCATCTCACTCTGTTTGAATCTTCTTTATCATGCTAGGATTAGCAGGAAAAAGCAAAAAATTTCAGAATTGCACCTTGCAATGTGGAGATATTACTGTTTGTGCATTTACAATATTCATTGATTTTTGCCATTGAAAAACATGTTTTTCATATACCAGAAATGTTTGAAGCTACTGACTGAATGAAAGGAGCTGGCATCTCACTCTCTTTGAATCTTCTTTATCATGCTAGGATTAGCAGGAAAAAGCAAAAAATTTCAGAATTGCACCTTGCAATGTGGAGATATTACTATTTGTGCATTTACAATATTCATTGATTTTTGCCATTGAAAAACATGTTTTTCATATACCAGAAATGTTTGAAGCTACTGACTGAATGAAAGGAGCTGGCATCTCACTCTCTTTGAATCTTCTTTATCATGCTAGGATTAGCAGGAAAAAGCAAAAAATTTCAGAATTGCACCTTGCAATGTGGAGATATTACTGTTTGTGCATTTACAATATTCATTGATTTTTGCCATTGAAAAACGTCCAGAAATGTTTGAAGCTACTGACTGAATGAAAGGAGCTAGCATCTCACTCTCTTTGAATCTTCTTTATCATGCTAGGATTAGCAGGAAAAAGCAAAAAATTTCAGAATTGCACCTTGCAATGTGGAGATATTACTGTTTGTGCATTTACAATATTCATTGATTTTTGCCATTGAAAAACGTCCAGAAATGTTTGAAGCTACTGACTGAATGAAAGGAGCTGGCATCTCACTCTCTTTGAATCTTCTTTATCATGCTAGGATTAGCAGGAAAAAGCAAAAAATTTCAGAATTGCACCTTGCAATGTGGAGATATTACTGTTTGTGCATTTACAATATTCATTGATTTTTGCCATTGAAAAACGTCCAGAAATGTTTGAAGCTACTGACTGAATGAAAGGAGCTGGCATCTCACTCTCTTTGAATCTTCTTTATCATGCTAGGATTAGCAGGAAAAAGCAAAAAATTTCAGAATTGCACCTTGCAATGTGGAAATATTACTGTTTGTGCATTTACAATATTCATTGATTTTTGCCATTGAAAAACATGTTTTTCATATACCAGAAATGTTTGAAGCTACTGACTGAATGAAAGGAGCTGGCATCTCACTCTCTTTGAATCTTCTTTATGATGCTAGGATTAGCAGGAACAAGCAAAAAATTTCAGAATTGCACCTTGCAATGTGGAGATATTACTGTTTGTGCATTTACAATATTCATTGATTTTTGCCATTGAAAAACATGTTTTTCATATACCAGAAATGTTTGAAGCTACTGACTGAATGAAAGGAGCTGGCATCTCACTCTCTTTGAATCTTCTTTATCATGCTAGGATTAGCAGGAAAAAGCAAAAAATTTCAGAATTGCACCTTGCAATGTGGAGATATTACTGTTTGTGCATTTACAATATTCATTGATTTTTGCCATTGAAAAACATGTTTTTCATATACCAGAAATGTTTGAAGCTACTGACTGAATGAAAGGAGCTGGCATCTCACTCTCTTTGAATCTTCTTTATCCTGCTAGGATTAGCAGGAAAAAGCAAAAAATTTCAGAATTGCACCTTGCAATGTGGAGATATTACTGTTTGTGCATTTACAATATTCATTGATTTTTGCCATTGAAAAACGTCCAGAAATGTTTGAAGCTACTGACTGAATGAAAGGAGCTGGCATCTCACTCTCTTTGAATCTTCTTTATCATGCTAGGATTAGCAGGAAAAAGCAAAAAATTTCAGAATTGCACCTTGCAATGTGGAGATATTACTGTTTGTGCATTTACAATATTCATTGATTTTTGCCATTGAAAAACGTCCAGAAATGTTTGAAGCTACTGACTGAATGAAAGGAGCTGGCATCTCACTCTCTTTGAATCTTCTTTATCATGCTAGGATTAGCAGGAAAAAGCAAAAAATTTCAGAATTGCACCTTGCAATGTGGAGATATTACTGTTTGTGCATTTACAATATTCATTGATTTTTGCCATTGAAAAACGTCCAGAAATGTTTGAAGCTACTGACTGAATGAAAGGAGCTGGCATCTCACTCTCTTTGAATCTTCTTTATCATGCTAGGATTAGCAGGAAAAAGCAAAAAATTTCAGAATTGCACCTTGCAATGTGGAGATATTACTGTTTGTGCATTTACAATATTCATTGATTTTTGCCATTGAAAAACATGTTTTTCATATACCAGAAATGTTTGAAGCTACTGACTGAATGAAAGGAGCTGGCATCTCACTCTCTTTGAATCTTCTTTATCATGCTAGGATTAGCAGGAAAAAGCAAAAAATTTCAGAATTGCACCTTGCAATGTGGAGATATTACTGTTTGTGCATTTACAATATTCATTGATTTTTGCCATTGAAAAACATGTTTTTCATATACCAGAAATGTTTGAAGCTACTGACTGAATGAAAGGAGCTGGCATCTCACTCTCTTTGAATCTTCTTTATCATGCTAGGATTAGCAGGAAAAAGCAAAAAATTTCAGAATTGCACCTTGCAATGTGGAGATATTACTATTTGTGCATTTACAATATTCATTGATTTTTGCCATTGAAAAACATGTTTTTCATATACCAGAAATGTTTGAAGCTACTGACTGAATGAAAGGAGCTGGCATCTCACTCTCTTTGAATCTTCTTTATCATCCTAGGATTAGCAGGAAAAAGCAAAAAATTTCAGAATTGCACCTTGCAATGTGGAGATATTACTGTTTGTGCATTTACAATATTCATTGATTTTTGCCATTGAAAAACGTCCAGAAATGTTTGAAGCTACTGACTGAATGAAAGGAGCTAGCATCTCACTCTCTTTGAATCTTCTTTATCATGCTAGGATTAGCAGGAAAAAGCAAAAAATTTCAGAATTGCACCTTGCAATGTGGAGATATTACTGTTTGTGCATTTACAATATTCATTGATTTTTGCCATTGAAAAACGTCCAGAAATGTTTGAAGCTACTGACTGAATGAAAGGAGCTGGCATCTCACTCTCTTTGAATCTTCTTTATCATGCTAGGATTAGCAGGAAAAAGCAAAAAATTTCAGAATTGCACCTTGCAATGTGGAGATATTACTGTTTGTGCATTTACAATATTCATTGATTTTTGCCATTGAAAAACATCATGTTATTCATATAATAGAAATGTTTGAAGCTACTGACTGAATGAAAGGAGCTGGCATCTCACTCTCTTTGAATCTTCTTTATCATGCTAGGATTAACAGGAAAAAGCAAAAAATTTCAGAATTGCACCTTGCAATGTGGAGATATTACTGTTTGTGCATTTACAATATTCATTGATTTTTGCCATTGAAAAACGTCCAGAAATGTTTGAAGCTACTGACTGAATGAAAGGAGCTGGCATCTCACTCTCTTTGAATCTTCTTTATCATGCTAGGATTAGCAGGAAAAAGCAAAAAATTTCAGAATTGCACCTTGCAATGTGGAAATATTACTGTTTGTGCATTTACAATATTCATTGATTTTTGCCATTGAAAAACATGTTTTTCATATACCAGAAATGTTTGAAGCTACTGACTGAATGAAAGGAGCTGGCATCTCACTCTCTTTGAATCTTCTTTATGATGCTAGGATTAGCAGGAACAAGCAAAAAATTTCAGAATTGCACCTTGCAATGTGGAGATATTACTGTTTGTGCATTTACAATATTCATTGATTTTTGCCATTGAAAAACATGTTTTTCATATACCAGAAATGTTTGAAGCTACTGACTGAATGAAAGGAGCTGGCATCTCACTCTCTTTGAATCTTCTTTATCATGCTAGGATTAGCAGGAAAAAGCAAAAAATTTCAGAATTGCACCTTGCAATGTGGAGATATTACTGTTTGTGCATTTACAATATTCATTGATTTTTGCCATTGAAAAACATGTTTTTCATATACCAGAAATGTTTGAAGCTACTGACTGAATGAAAGGAGCTGGCATCTCACTCTCTTTGAATCTTCTTTATCCTGCTAGGATTAGCAGGAAAAAGCAAAAAATTTCAGAATTGCACCTTGCAATGTGGAGATATTACTGTTTGTGCATTTACAATATTCATTGATTTTTGCCATTGAAAAACGTCCAGAAATGTTTGAAGCTACTGACTGAATGAAAGGAGCTGGCATCTCACTCTCTTTGAATCTTCTTTATCATGCTAGGATTAGCAGGAAAAAGCAAAAAATTTCAGAATTGCACCTTGCAATGTGGAGATATTACTGTTTGTGCATTTACAATATTCATTGATTTTTGCCATTGAAAAACGTCCAGAAATGTTTGAAGCTACTGACTGAATGAAAGGAGCTGGCATCTCACTCTCTTTGAATCTTCTTTATCATGCTAGGATTAGCAGGAAAAAGCAAAAAATTTCAGAATTGCACCTTGCAATGTGGAGATATTACTGTTTGTGCATTTACAATATTCATTGATTTTTGCCATTGAAAAACGTCCAGAAATGTTTGAAGCTACTGACTGAATGAAAGGAGCTGGCATCTCACTCTCTTTGAATCTTCTTTATCATGCTAGGATTAGCAGGAAAAAGCAAAAAATTTCAGAATTGCACCTTGCAATGTGGAGATATTACTATTTGTGCATTTACAATATTCATTGATTTTTGCCATTGAAAAACATGTTTTTCATATACCAGAAATGTTTGAAGCTACTGACTGAATGAAAGGAGCTGGCATCTCACTCTCTTTGAATCTTCTTTATCATGCTAGGATTAGCAGGAAAAAGCAAAAAATTTCAGAATTGCACCTTGCAATGTGGAGATATTACTATTTGTGCATTTACAATATTCATTGATTTTTGCCATTGAAAAACATGTTTTTCATATACCAGAGATGTTTGAAGCTACTGACTGAATGAAAGGAGCTGGCATCTCACTCTCTTTGAATCTTCTTTATCATGCTAGGATTAGCAGGAAAAAGCAAAAAATTTCAGAATTGCACCTTGCAATGTGGAGATATTACTGTTTGTGCATTTACAATATTCATTGATTTTTGCCATTGAAAAACGTCCAGAAATGTTTGAAGCTACTGACTGAATGAAAGGAGCTGGCATCTCACTCTCTTTGAATCTTCTTTATCATGCTAGGATTAGCAGGAAAAAGCAAAAAATTTCAGAATTGCACCTTGCAATGTGGAGATATTACTGTTTGTGCATTTACAATATTCATTGATTTTTGCCATTGAAAAACGTCCAGAAATGTTTGAAGCTACTGACTGAATGAAAGGAGCTGGCATCTCACTCTCTTTGAATCTTCTTTATCCTGCTAGGATTAGCAGGAAAAAGCAAAAAATTTCAGAATTGCACCTTGCAATGTGGAGATATTACTGTTTGTGCATTTACAATATTCATTGATTTTTGCCATTGAAAAACGTCCAGAAATGTTTGAAGCTACTGACTGAATGAAAGGAGCTAGCATCTCACTCTTTTTGAATCTTCTTTATCATGCTAGGATTAGCAGGAAAAAGCAAAAAATTTCAGAATTGCACCTTGCAATGTGGAGATATTACTGTTTGTGCATTTACAATATTCATTGATTTTTGCCATTGAAAAACATCATGTTATTCATATAATAGAAATGTTTGAAGCTACTGACTGAATGAAAGGAGCTGGCATCTCACTCTCTTTGAATCTTCTTTATCATGCTAGGATTAACAGGAAAAAGCAAAAAATTTCAGAATTGCACCT
This sequence comes from Phyllobates terribilis, assembly GCF_046119375.1. Taxonomy (NCBI): domain Eukaryota; kingdom Metazoa; phylum Chordata; class Amphibia; order Anura; family Dendrobatidae; genus Phyllobates; species Phyllobates terribilis. Next base: position 171,072 of record NW_027364523.1, on the reverse strand, counting down.
TGCAATGTGGAGATATTACTGTTTGTGCATTTACAATATTCATTGATTTTTGCCATTGAAAAACGTCCAGAAATGTTTGAAGCTACTGACTGAATGAAAGGAGCTGGCATCTCACTCTCTTTGAATCTTCTTTATCATGCTAGGATTAGCAGGAAAAAGCAAAAAATTTCAGAATTGCACCTTGCAATGTGGAAATATTACTGTTTGTGCATTTACAATATTCATTGATTTTTGCCATTGAAAAACATGTTTTTCATATACCAGAAATGTTTGAAGCTACTGACTGAATGAAAGGAGCTGGCATCTCACTCTCTTTGAATCTTCTTTATGATGCTAGGATTAGCAGGAACAAGCAAAAAATTTCAGAATTGCACCTTGCAATGTGGAGATATTACTGTTTGTGCATTTACAATATTCATTGATTTTTGCCATTGAAAAACATGTTTTTCATATACCAGAAATGTTTGAAGCTACTGACTGAATGAAAGGAGCTGGCATCTCACTCTCTTTGAATCTTCTTTATCATGCTAGGATTAGCAGGAAAAAGCAAAAAATTTCAGAATTGCACCTTGCAATGTGGAGATATTACTGTTTGTGCATTTACAATATTCATTGATTTTTGCCATTGAAAAACATGTTTTTCATATACCAGAAATGTTTGAAGCTACTGACTGAATGAAAGGAGCTGGCATCTCACTCTCTTTGAATCTTCTTTATCCTGCTAGGATTAGCAGGAAAAAGCAAAAAATTTCAGAATTGCACCTTGCAATGTGGAGATATTACTGTTTGTGCATTTACAATATTCATTGATTTTTGCCATTGAAAAACGTCCAGAAATGTTTGAAGCTACTGACTGAATGAAAGGAGCTGGCATCTCACTCTCTTTGAATCTTCTTTATCATGCTAGGATTAGCAGGAAAAAGCAAAAAATTTCAGAATTGCACCTTGCAATGTGGAGATATTACTGTTTGTGCATTTACAATATTCATTGATTTTTGCCATTGAAAAACGTCCAGAAATGTTTGAAGCTACTGACTGAATGAAAGGAGCTGGCATCTCACTCTCTTTGAATCTTCTTTATCATGCTAGGATTAGCAGGAAAAAGCAAAAAATTTCAGAATTGCACCTTGCAATGTGGAGATATTACTGTTTGTGCATTTACAATATTCATTGATTTTTGCCATTGAAAAACGTCCAGAAATGTTTGAAGCTACTGACTGAATGAAAGGAGCTGGCATCTCACTCTCTTTGAATCTTCTTTATCATGCTAGGATTAGCAGGAAAAAGCAAAAAATTTCAGAATTGCACCTTGCAATGTGGAGATATTACTGTTTGTGCATTTACAATATTCATTGATTTTTGCCATTGAAAAACATCATGTTATTCATATACCAGAAATGTTTGAAGCTACTGACTGAATGAAAGGAGCTGGCATCTCACTCTCTTTGAATCTTCTTTATCATGCTAGGATTAACAGGAAAAAGCAAAAAATTTCAGAATTGCACCTTGCAATGTGGAGATATTACTGTTTGTGCATTTACAATATTCATTGATTTTTGCCATTGAAAAACGTCCAGAAATGTTTGAAGCTACTGACTGAATGAAAGGAGCTGGCATCTCACTCTCTTTGAATCTTCTTTATCATGCTAGGATTAGCAGGAAAAAGCAAAAAATTTCAGAATTGCACCTTGCAATGTGGAAATATTACTGTTTGTGCATTTACAATATTCATTGATTTTTGCCATTGAAAAACATGTTTTTCATATACCAGAAATGTTTGAAGCTACTGACTGAATGAAAGGAGCTGGCATCTCACTCTCTTTGAATCTTCTTTATCATGCTAGGATTAGCAGGAAAAAGCAAAAAATTTCAGAATTGCACCTTGCAATGTGGAGATATTACTGTTTGTGCATTTACAATATTCTTTGATTTTTGCCATTGAAAAACATGTTTTTCATATACCAGAAATGTTTGAAGCTACTGACTGAATGAAAGGAGCTGGCATCTCACTCTCTTTGAATCTTCTTTATCCTGCTAGGATTAGCAGGAAAAAGCAAAAAATTTCAGAATTGCACCTTGCAATGTGGAGATATTACTGTTTGTGCATTTACAATATTCATTGATTTTTGCTATTGAAAAACGTCCAGAAATGTTTGAAGCTACTGACTGAATGAAAGGAGCTGGCATCTCACTCTCTTTGAATCTTCTTTATCATGCTAGGATTAGCAGGAAAAAGCAAAAAATTTCAGAATTGCACCTTGCAATGTGGAGATATTACTGTTTGTGCATTTACAATATTCATTGATTTTTGCCATTGAAAAACGTCCAGAAATGTTTGAAGCTACTGACTGAATGAAAGGAGCTGGCATCTCACTCTCTTTGAATCTTCTTTATCATGCTAGGATTAGCAGGAAAAAGCAAAAAATTTCAGAATTGCACCTTGCAATGTGGAGATATTACTGTTTGTGCATTTACAATATTCATTGATTTTTGCCATTGAAAAACATCATGTTATTCATATAATAGAAATGTTTGAAGCTACTGACTGAATGAAAGGAGCTGGCATCTCACTCTCTTTGAATCTTCTTTATCATGCTAGGATTAACAGGAAAAAGCAAAACATTTCAGAATTGCACCTTGCAATGTGGAGATATTACTGTTTGTGCATTTACAATATTCATTGATTTTTGCCATTGAAAAACATGTTTTTCATATACCAGAAATGTTTGAAGCTACTGACTGAATGAAAGGAGCTGGCATCTCACTCTGTTTGAATCTTCTTTATCATGCTAGGATTAGCAGGAAAAAGCAAAAAATTTCAGAATTGCACCTTGCAATGTGGAGATATTACTGTTTGTGCATTTACAATATTCATTGATTTTTGCCATTGAAAAACATGTTTTTCATATACCAGAAATGTTTGAAGCTACTGACTGAATGAAAGGAGCTGGCATCTCACTCTCTTTGAATCTTCTTTATCATGCTAGGATTAGCAGGAAAAAGCAAAAAATTTCAGAATTGCACCTTGCAATGTGGAGATATTACTATTTGTGCATTTACAATATTCATTGATTTTTGCCATTGAAAAACATGTTTTTCATATACCAGAAATGTTTGAAGCTACTGACTGAATGAAAGGAGCTGGCATCTCACTCTCTTTGAATCTTCTTTATCATGCTAGGATTAGCAGGAAAAAGCAAAAAATTTCAGAATTGCACCTTGCAATGTGGAGATATTACTGTTTGTGCATTTACAATATTCATTGATTTTTGCCATTGAAAAACGTCCAGAAATGTTTGAAGCTACTGACTGAATGAAAGGAGCTAGCATCTCACTCTCTTTGAATCTTCTTTATCATGCTAGGATTAGCAGGAAAAAGCAAAAAATTTCAGAATTGCACCTTGCAATGTGGAGATATTACTGTTTGTGCATTTACAATATTCATTGATTTTTGCCATTGAAAAACGTCCAGAAATGTTTGAAGCTACTGACTGAATGAAAGGAGCTGGCATCTCACTCTCTTTGAATCTTCTTTATCATGCTAGGATTAGCAGGAAAAAGCAAAAAATTTCAGAATTGCACCTTGCAATGTGGAGATATTACTGTTTGTGCATTTACAATATTCATTGATTTTTGCCATTGAAAAACATCATGTTATTCATATAATAGAAATGTTTGAAGCTACTGACTGAATGAAAGGAGCTGGCATCTCACTCTCTTTGAATCTTCTTTATCATGCTAGGATTAACAGGAAAAAGCAAAAAATTTCAGAATTGCACCTTGCAATGTGGAGATATTACTGTTTGTGCATTTACAATATTCATTGATTTTTGCCATTGAAAAACGTCCAGAAATGTTTGAAGCTACTGACTGAATGAAAGGAGCTGGCATCTCACTCTCTTTGAATCTTCTTTATCATGCTAGGATTAGCAGGAAAAAGCAAAAAATTTCAGAATTGCACCTTGCAATGTGGAAATATTACTGTTTGTGCATTTACAATATTCATTGATTTTTGCCATTGAAAAACATGTTTTTCATATACCAGAAATGTTTGAAGCTACTGACTGAATGAAAGGAGCTGGCATCTCACTCTCTTTGAATCTTCTTTATGATGCTAGGATTAGCAGGAACAAGCAAAAAATTTCAGAATTGCACCTTGCAATGTGGAGATATTACTGTTTGTGCATTTACAATATTCATTGATTTTTGCCATTGAAAAACATGTTTTTCATATACCAGAAATGTTTGAAGCTACTGACTGAATGAAAGGAGCTGGCATCTCACTCTCTTTGAATCTTCTTTATCATGCTAGGATTAGCAGGAAAAAGCAAAAAATTTCAGAATTGCACCTTGCAATGTGGAGATATTACTGTTTGTGCATTTACAATATTCATTGATTTTTGCCATTGAAAAACATGTTTTTCATATACCAGAAATGTTTGAAGCTACTGACTGAATGAAAGGAGCTGGCATCTCACTCTCTTTGAATCTTCTTTATCCTGCTAGGATTAGCAGGAAAAAGCAAAAAATTTCAGAATTGCACCTTGCAATGTGGAGATATTACTGTTTGTGCATTTACAATATTCATTGATTTTTGCCATTGAAAAACGTCCAGAAATGTTTGAAGCTACTGACTGAATGAAAGGAGCTGGCATCTCACTCTCTTTGAATCTTCTTTATCATGCTAGGATTAGCAGGAAAAAGCAAAAAATTTCAGAATTGCACCTTGCAATGTGGAGATATTACTGTTTGTGCATTTACAATATTCATTGATTTTTGCCATTGAAAAACGTCCAGAAATGTTTGAAGCTACTGACTGAATGAAAGGAGCTGGCATCTCACTCTCTTTGAATCTTCTTTATCATGCTAGGATTAGCAGGAAAAAGCAAAAAATTTCAGAATTGCACCTTGCAATGTGGAGATATTACTGTTTGTGCATTTACAATATTCATTGATTTTTGCCATTGAAAAACGTCCAGAAATGTTTGAAGCTACTGACTGAATGAAAGGAGCTGGCATCTCACTCTCTTTGAATCTTCTTTATCATGCTAGGATTAGCAGGAAAAAGCAAAAAATTTCAGAATTGCACCTTGCAATGTGGAGATATTACTGTTTGTGCATTTACAATATTCATTGATTTTTGCCATTGAAAAACCATGTTATTCATATAATAGAAATGTTTGAAGCTACTGACTGAATGAAAGGAGCTGGCATCTCACTTTCTTTGAATCTTCTTTATCATGCTAGGATTAACAGGAAAAAGCAAAAAATTTCAGAATTGCACCTTGCAATGTGGAGATATTACTGTTTGTGCATTTACAATATTCATTGATTTTTGCCATTGAAAAATGTCCAGAAATGTTTGAAGCTACTGACTGAATGAAAGGAGCTGGCATCTCACTCTCTTTGAATCTTCTTTATCATGCTAGGATTAGCAGGAAAAAGCAAAAAATTTCAGAATTGCACCTTGCAATGTGGAAATATTACTGTTTGTGCATTTACAATATTCATTGATTTTTGCCATTGAAAAACATGTTTTTCATATACCAGAAATGTTTGAAGCTACTGACTGAATGAAAGGAGCTGGCATCTCACTCTCTTTGAATCTTCTTTATCATGCTAGGATTAGCAGGAAAAAGCAAAAAATTTCAGAATTGCACCTTGCAATGTGGAGATATTACTGTTTGTGCATTTACAATATTCATTGATTTTTGCCATTGAAAAACATGTTTTTCATATACCAGAAATGTTTGAAGCTACTGACTGAATGAAAGGAGCTGGCATCTCACTCTCTTTGAATCTTCTTTATGATGCTAGGATTAGCAGGAACAAGCAAAAAATTTCAGAATTGCACCTTGCAATGTGGAGATATTACTGTTTGTGCATTTACAATATTCATTGATTTTTGCCATTGAAAAACATGTTTTTCATATACCAGAAATGTTTGAAGCTACTGACTGAATGAAAGGAGCTGGCATCTCACTCTCTTTGAATCTTCTTTATCATGCTAGGATTAGCAGGAAAAAGCAAAAAATTTCAGAATTGCACCTTGCAATGTGGAGATATTACTGTTTGTGCATTTACAATATTCATTGATTTTTGCCATTGAAAAACATGTTTTTCATATACCAGAAATGTTTGAAGCTACTGACTGAATGAAAGGAGCTGGCATCTCACTCTCTTTGAATCTTCTTTATCCTGCTAGGATTAGCAGGAAAAAGCAAAAAATTTCAGAATTGCACCTTGCAATGTGGAGATATTACTGTTTGTGCATTTACAATATTCATTGATTTTTGCCATTGAAAAACGTCCAGAAATGTTTGAAGCTACTGACTGAATGAAAGGAGCTGGCATCTCACTCTCTTTGAATCTTCTTTATCATGCTAGGATTAGCAGGAAAAAGCAAAAAATTTCAGAATTGCACCTTGCAATGTGGAGATATTACTGTTTGTGCATTTACAATATTCATTGATTTTTGCCATTGAAAAACGTCCAGAAATGTTTGAAGCTACTGACTGAATGAAAGGAGCTGGCATCTCACTCTCTTTGAATCTTCTTTATCATGCTAGGATTAGCAGGAAAAAGCAAAAAATTTCAGAATTGCACCTTGCAATGTGGAGATATTACTGTTTGTGCATTTACAATATTCATTGATTTTTGCCATTGAAAAACGTCCAGAAATGTTTGAAGCTACTGACTGAATGAAAGGAGCTGGCATCTCACTCTCTTTGAATCTTCTTTATCATGCTAGGATTAGCAGGAAAAAGCAAAAAATTTCAGAATTGCACCTTGCAATGTGGAGATATTACTGTTTGTGCATTTACAATATTCATTGATTTTTGCCATTGAAAAACATCATGTTATTCATATACCAGAAATGTTTGAAGCTACTGACTGAATGAAAGGAGCTGGCATCTCACTCTCTTTGAATCTTCTTTATCATGCTAGGATTAACAGGAAAAAGCAAAAAATTTCAGAATTGCACCTTGCAATGTGGAGATATTACTGTTTGTGCATTTACAATATTCATTGATTTTTGCCATTGAAAAACGTCCAGAAATGTTTGAAGCTACTGACTGAATGAAAGGAGCTGGCATCTCACTCTCTTTGAATCTTCTTTATCATGCTAGGATTAGCAGGAAAAAGCAAAAAATTTCAGAATTGCACCTTGCAATGTGGAAATATTACTGTTTGTGCATTTACAATATTCATTGATTTTTGCCATTGAAAAACATGTTTTTCATATACCAGAAATGTTTGAAGCTACTGACTGAATGAAAGGAGCTGGCATCTCACTCTCTTTGAATCTTCTTTATCATGCTAGGATTAGCAGGAAAAAGCAAAAAATTTCAGAATTGCACCTTGCAATGTGGAGATATTACTGTTTGTGCATTTACAATATTCTTTGATTTTTGCCATTGAAAAACATGTTTTTCATATACCAGAAATGTTTGAAGCTACTGACTGAATGAAAGGAGCTGGCATCTCACTCTCTTTGAATCTTCTTTATCCTGCTAGGATTAGCAGGAAAAAGCAAAAAATTTCAGAATTGCACCTTGCAATGTGGAGATATTACTGTTTGTGCATTTACAATATTCATTGATTTTTGCTATTGAAAAACGTCCAGAAATGTTTGAAGCTACTGACTGAATGAAAGGAGCTGGCATCTCACTCTCTTTGAATCTTCTTTATCATGCTAGGATTAGCAGGAAAAAGCAAAAAATTTCAGAATTGCACCTTGCAATGTGGAGATATTACTGTTTGTGCATTTACAATATTCATTGATTTTTGCCATTGAAAAACGTCCAGAAATGTTTGAAGCTACTGACTGAATGAAAGGAGCTGGCATCTCACTCTCTTTGAATCTTCTTTATCATGCTAGGATTAGCAGGAAAAAGCAAAAAATTTCAGAATTGCACCTTGCAATGTGGAGATATTACTGTTTGTGCATTTACAATATTCATTGATTTTTGCCATTGAAAAACATCATGTTATTCATATAATAGAAATGTTTGAAGCTACTGACTGAATGAAAGGAGCTGGCATCTCACTCTCTTTGAATCTTCTTTATCATGCTAGGATTAACAGGAAAAAGCAAAACATTTCAGAATTGCACCTTGCAATGTGGAGATATTACTGTTTGTGCATTTACAATATTCATTGATTTTTGCCATTGAAAAACATGTTTTTCATATACCAGAAATGTTTGAAGCTACTGACTGAATGAAAGGAGCTGGCATCTCACTCTGTTTGAATCTTCTTTATCATGCTAGGATTAGCAGGAAAAAGCAAAAAATTTCAGAATTGCACCTTGCAATGTGGAGATATTACTGTTTGTGCATTTACAATATTCATTGATTTTTGCCATTGAAAAACATGTTTTTCATATACCAGAAATGTTTGAAGCTACTGACTGAATGAAAGGAGCTGGCATCTCACTCTCTTTGAATCTTCTTTATCCTGCTAGGATTAGCAGGAAAAAGCAAAAAATTTCAGAATTGCACCTTGCAATGTGGAGATATTACTGTTTGTGCATTTACAATATTCATTGATTTTTGCCATTGAAAAACGTCCAGAAATGTTTGAAGCTACTGACTGAATGAAAGGAGCTGGCATCTCACTCTCTTTGAATCTTCTTTATCATGCTAGGATTAGCAGGAAAAAGCAAAAAATTTCAGAATTGCACCTTGCAATGTGGAGATATTACTGTTTGTGCATTTACAATATTCATTGATTTTTGCCATTGAAAAACGTCCAGAAATGTTTGAAGCTACTGACTGAATGAAAGGAGCTGGCATCTCACTCTCTTTGAATCTTCTTTATCATGCTAGGATTAGCAGGAAAAAGCAAAAAATTTCAGAATTGCACCTTGCAATGTGGAGATATTACTGTTTGTGCATTTACAATATTCATTGATTTTTGCCATTGAAAAACGTCCAGAAATGTTTGAAGCTACTGACTGAATGAAAGGAGCTGGCATCTCACTCTCTTTGAATCTTCTTTATCATGCTAGGATTAGCAGGAAAAAGCAAAAAATTTCAGAATTGCACCTTGCAATGTGGAGATATTACTGTTTGTGCATTTACAATATTCATTGATTTTTGCCATTGAAAAACATCATGTTATTCATATACCAGAAATGTTTGAAGCTACTGACTGAATGAAAGGAGCTGGCATCTCACTCTCTTTGAATCTTCTTTATCATGCTAGGATTAACAGGAAAAAGCAAAAAATTTCAGAATTGCACCTTGCAATGTGGAGATATTACTGTTTGTGCATTTACAATATTCATTGATTTTTGCCATTGAAAAACGTCCAGAAATGTTTGAAGCTACTGACTGAATGAAAGGAGCTGGCATCTCACTCTCTTTGAATCTTCTTTATCATGCTAGGATTAGCAGGAAAAAGCAAAAAATTTCAGAATTGCACCTTGCAATGTGGAAATATTACTGTTTGTGCATTTACAATATTCATTGATTTTTGCCATTGAAAAACATGTTTTTCATATACCAGAAATGTTTGAAGCTACTGACTGAATGAAAGGAGCTGGCATCTCACTCTCTTTGAATCTTCTTTATCATGCTAGGATTAGCAGGAAAAAGCAAAAAATTTCAGAATTGCACCTTGCAATGTGGAGATATTACTGTTTGTGCATTTACAATATTCTTTGATTTTTGCCATTGAAAAACATGTTTTTCATATACCAGAAATGTTTGAAGCTACTGACTGAATGAAAGGAGCTGGCATCTCACTCTCTTTGAATCTTCTTTATCCTGCAAGGATTAGCAGGAAAAAGCAAAAAATTTCAGAATTGCACCTTGCAATGTGGAGATATTACTGTTTGTGCATTTACAATATTCATTGATTTTTGCTATTGAAAAACGTCCAGAAATGTTTGAAGCTACTGACTGAATGAAAGGAGCTGGCATCTCACTCTCTTTGAATCTTCTTTATCATGCTAGGATTAGCAGGAAAAAGCAAAAAATTTCAGAATTGCACCTTGCAATGTGGAGATATTACTGTTTGTGCATTTACAATATTCATTGATTTTTGCCATTGAAAAACGTCCAGAAATGTTTGAAGCTACTGACTGAATGAAAGGAGCTGGCATCTCACTCTCTTTGAATCTTCTTTATCATGCTAGGATTAGCAGGAAAAAGCAAAAAATTTCAGAATTGCACCTTGCAATGTGGAGATATTACTGTTTGTGCATTTACAATATTCATTGATTTTTGCCATTGAAAAACATCATGTTATTCATATAATAGAAATGTTTGAAGCTACTGACTGAATGAAAGGAGCTGGCATCTCACTCTCTTTGAATCTTCTTTATCATGCTAGGATTAACAGGAAAAAGCAAAACATTTCAGAATTGCACCTTGCAATGTGGAGATATTACTGTTTGTGCATTTACAATATTCATTGATTTTTGCCATTGAAAAACATGTTTTTCATATACCAGAAATGTTTGAAGCTACTGACTGAATGAAAGGAGCTGGCATCTCACTCTGTTTGAATCTTCTTTATCATGCTAGGATTAGCAGGAAAAAGCAAAAAATTTCAGAATTGCACCTTGCAATGTGGAGATATTACTGTTTGTGCATTTACAATATTCATTGATTTTTGCCATTGAAAAACATGTTTTTCATATACCAGAAATGTTTGAAGCTACTGACTGAATGAAAGGAGCTGGCATCTCACTCTCTTTGAATCTTCTTTATCATGCTAGGATTAGCAGGAAAAAGCAAAAAATTTCAGAATTGCACCTTGCAATGTGGAGATATTACTATTTGTGCATTTACAATATTCATTGATTTTTGCCATTGAAAAACATGTTTTTCATATACCAGAAATGTTTGAAGCTACTGACTGAATGAAAGGAGCTGGCATCTCACTCTCTTTGAATCTTCTTTATCATGCTAGGATTAGCAGGAAAAAGCAAAAAATTTCAGAATTGCACCTTGCAATGTGGAGATATTACTGTTTGTGCATTTACAATATTCATTGATTTTTGCCATTGAAAAACGTCCAGAAATGTTTGAAGCTACTGACTGAATGAAAGGAGCTAGCATCTCACTCTCTTTGAATCTTCTTTATCATGCTAGGATTAGCAGGAAAAAGCAAAAAATTTCAGAATTGCACCTTGCAATGTGGAGATATTACTGTTTGTGCATTTACAATATTCATTGATTTTTGCCATTGAAAAACGTCCAGAAATGTTTGAAGCTACTGACTGAATGAAAGGAGCTGGCATCTCACTCTCTTTGAATCTTCTTTATCATGCTAGGATTAGCAGGAAAAAGCAAAAAATTTCAGAATTGCACCTTGCAATGTGGAGATATTACTGTTTGTGCATTTACAATATTCATTGATTTTTGCCATTGAAAAACATGTTTTTCATATACCAGAAATGTTTGAAGCTACTGACTGAATGAAAGGAGCTGGCATCTCACTCTCTTTGAATCTTCTTTATGATGCTAGGATTAGCAGGAACAAGCAAAAAATTTCAGAATTGAACCTTGCAATGTGGAGATATTACTGTTTGTGCATTTACAATATTCATTGATTTTTGCCATTGAAAAACATGTTTTTCATATACCAGAAATGTTTGAAGCTACTGACTGAATGAAAGGAGCTGGCATCTCACTCTCTTTGAATCTTCTTTATCATGCTAGGATTAGCAGGAAAAAGCAAAAAATTTCAGAATTGCACCTTGCAATGTGGAGATATTACTGTTTGTGCATTTACAATATTCATTGATTTTTGCCATTGAAAAACATGTTTTTCATATACCAGAAATGTTTGAAGCTACTGACTGAATGAAAGGAGCTGGCATCTCACTCTCTTTGAATCTTCTTTATCCTGCTAGGATTAGCAGGAAAAAGCAAAAAATTTCAGAATTGCACCTTGCAATGTGGAGATATTACTGTTTGTGCATTTACAATATTCATTGATTTTTGCCATTGAAAAACGTCCAGAAATGTTTGAAGCTACTGACTGAATGAAAGGAGCTGGCATCTCACTCTCTTTGAATCTTCTTTATCATGCTAGGATTAGCAGGAAAAAGCAAAAAATTTCAGAATTGCACCTTGCAATGTGGAGATATTACTGTTTGTGCATTTACAATATTCATTGATTTTTGCCATTGAAAAACGTCCAGAAATGTTTGAAGCTACTGACTGAATGAAAGGAGCTGGCATCTCACTCTCTTTGAATCTTCTTTATCATGCTAGGATTAGCAGGAAAAAGCAAAAAATTTCAGAATTGCACCTTGCAATGTGGAGATATTACTGTTTGTGCATTTACAATATTCATTGATTTTTGCCATTGAAAAACGTCCAGAAATGTTTGAAGCTACTGACTGAATGAAAGGAGCTGGCATCTCACTCTCTTTGAATCTTCTTTATCATGCTAGGATTAGCAGGAAAAAGCAAAAAATTTCAGAATTGCACCTTGCAATGTGGAGATATTACTGTTTGTGCATTTACAATATTCATTGATTTTTGCCATTGAAAAACATCATGTTATTCATATACCAGAAATGTTTGAAGCTACTGACTGAATGAAAGGAGCTGGCATCTCACTCTCTTTGAATCTTCTTTATCATGCTAGGATTAACAGGAAAAAGCAAAAAATTTCAGAATTGCACCTTGCAATGTGGAGATATTACTGTTTGTGCATTTACAATATTCATTGATTTTTGCCATTGAAAAACGTCCAGAAATGTTTGAAGCTACTGACTGAATGAAAGGAGCTGGCATCTCACTCTCTTTGAATCTTCTTTATCATGCTAGGATTAGCAGGAAAAAGCAAAAAATTTCAGAATTGCACCTTGCAATGTGGAAATATTACTGTTTGTGCATTTACAATATTCATTGATTTTTGCCATTGAAAAACATGTTTTTCATATACCAGAAATGTTTGAAGCTACTGACTGAATGAAAGGAGCTGGCATCTCACTCTCTTTGAATCTTCTTTATCATGCTAGGATTAGCAGGAAAAAGCAAAAAATTTCAGAATTGCACCTTGCAATGTGGAGATATTACTGTTTGTGCATTTACAATATTCTTTGATTTTTGCCATTGAAAAACATGTTTTTCATATACCAGAAATGTTTGAAGCTACTGACTGAATGAAAGGAGCTGGCATCTCACTCTCTTTGAATCTTCTTTATCCTGCTAGGATTAGCAGGAAAAAGCAAAAAATTTCAGAATTGCACCTTGCAATGTGGAGATATTACTGTTTGTGCATTTACAATATTCATTGATTTTTGCTATTGAAAAACGTCCAGAAATGTTTGAAGCTACTGACTGAATGAAAGGAGCTGGCATCTCACTCTCTTTGAATCTTCTTTATCATGCTAGGATTAGCAGGAAAAAGCAAAAAATTTCAGAATTGCACCTTGCAATGTGGAGATATTACTGTTTGTGCATTTACAATATTCATTGATTTTTGCCATTGAAAAACGTCCAGAAATGTTTGAAGCTACTGACTGAATGAAAGGAGCTGGCATCTCACTCTCTTTGAATCTTCTTTATCATGCTAGGATTAGCAGGAAAAAGCAAAAAATTTCAGAATTGCACCTTGCAATGTGGAGATATTACTGTTTGTGCATTTACAATATTCATTGATTTTTGCCATTGAAAAACATCATGTTATTCATATAATAGAAATGTTTGAAGCTACTGACTGAATGAAAGGAGCTGGCATCTCACTCTCTTTGAATCTTCTTTATCATGCTAGGATTAACAGGAAAAAGCAAAACATTTCAGAATTGCACCTTGCAATGTGGAGATATTACTGTTTGTGCATTTACAATATTCATTGATTTTTGCCATTGAAAAACATGTTTTTCATATACCAGAAATGTTTGAAGCTACTGACTGAATGAAAGGAGCTGGCATCTCACTCTGTTTGAATCTTCTTTATCATGCTAGGATTAGCAGGAAAAAGCAAAAAATTTCAGAATTGCACCTTGCAATGTGGAGATATTACTGTTTGTGCATTTACAATATTCATTGATTTTTGCCATTGAAAAACGTTTTTCATATACCAGAAATGTTTGAAGCTACTGACTGAATGAAAGGAGCTGGCATCTCACTCTCTTTGAATCTTCTTTATCATGCTAGGATTAGCAGGAAAAAGCAAAAAATTTCAGAATTGCACCTTGCAATGTGGAGATATTACTATTTGTGCATTTACAATATTCATTGATTTTTGCCATTGAAAAACATGTTTTTCATATACCAGAAATGTTTGAAGCTACTGACTGAATGAAAGGAGCTGGCATCTCACTCTCTTTGAATCTTCTTTATCATGCTAGGATTAGCAGGAAAAAGCAAAAAATTTCAGAATTGCACCTTGCAATGTGGAGATATTACTGTTTGTGCATTTACAATATTCATTGATTTTTGCCATTGAAAAACGTCCAGAAATGTTTGAAGCTACTGACTGAATGAAAGGAGCTAGCATCTCACTCTCTTTGAATCTTCTTTATCATGCTAGGATTAGCAGGAAAAAGCAAAAAATTTCAGAATTGCACCTTGCAATGTGGAGATATTACTGTTTGTGCATTTACAATATTCATTGATTTTTGCCATTGAAAAACATGTTTTTCATATACCAGAAATGTTTGAAGCTACTGACTGAATGAAAGGAGCTGGCATCTCACTCTCTTTGAATCTTCTTTATGATGCTAGGATTAGCAGGAACAAGCAAAAAATTTCAGAATTGAACCTTGCAATGTGGAGATATTACTGTTTGTGCATTTACAATATTCATTGATTTTTGCCATTGAAAAACATGTTTTTCATATACCAGAAATGTTTGAAGCTACTGACTGAATGAAAGGAGCTGGCATCTCACTCTCTTTGAATCTTCTTTATCATGCTAGGATTAGCAGGAAAAAGCAAAAAATTTCAGAATTGCACCTTGCAATGTGGAGATATTACTGTTTGTGCATTTACAATATTCATTGATTTTTGCCATTGAAAAACATGTTTTTCATATACCAGAAATGTTTGAAGCTACTGACTGAATGAAAGGAGCTGGCATCTCACTCTCTTTGAATCTTCTTTATCCTGCTAGGATTAGCAGGAAAAAGCAAAAAATTTCAGAATTGCACCTTGCAATGTGGAGATATTACTGTTTGTGCATTTACAATATTCATTGATTTTTGCCATTGAAAAACGTCCAGAAATGTTTGAAGCTACTGACTGAATGAAAGGAGCTGGCATCTCACTCTCTTTGAATCTTCTTTATCATGCTAGGATTAGCAGGAAAAAGCAAAAAATTTCAGAATTGCACCTTGCAATGTGGAGATATTACTGTTTGTGCATTTACAATATTCATTGATTTTTGCCATTGAAAAACGTCCAGAAATGTTTGAAGCTACTGACTGAATGAAAGGAGCTGGCATCTCACTCTCTTTGAATCTTCTTTATCATGCTAGGATTAGCAGGAAAAAGCAAAAAATTTCAGAATTGCACCTTGCAATGTGGAGATATTACTGTTTGTGCATTTACAATATTCATTGATTTTTGCCATTGAAAAACGTCCAGAAATGTTTGAAGCTACTGACTGAATGAAAGGAGCTGGCATCTCACTCTCTTTGAATCTTCTTTATCATGCTAGGATTAGCAGGAAAAAGCAAAAAATTTCAGAATTGCACCTTGCAATGTGGAGATATTACTGTTTGTGCATTTACAATATTCATTGATTTTTGCCATTGAAAAACATCATGTTATTCATATACCAGAAATGTTTGAAGCTACTGACTGAATGAAAGGAGCTGGCATCTCACTCTCTTTGAATCTTCTTTATCATGCTAGGATTAACAGGAAAAAGCAAAAAATTTCAGAATTGCACCTTGCAATGTGGAGATATTACTGTTTGTGCATTTACAATATTCATTGATTTTTGCCATTGAAAAACGTCCAGAAATGTTTGAAGCTACTGACTGAATGAAAGGAGCTGGCATCTCACTCTCTTTGAATCTTCTTTATCATGCTAGGATTAGCAGGAAAAAGCAAAAAATTTCAGAATTGCACCTTGCAATGTGGAAATATTACTGTTTGTGCATTTACAATATTCATTGATTTTTGCCATTGAAAAACATGTTTTTCATATACCAGAAATGTTTGAAGCTACTGACTGAATGAAAGGAGCTGGCATCTCACTCTCTTTGAATCTTCTTTATCATGCTAGGATTAGCAGGAAAAAGCAAAAAATTTCAGAATTGCACCTTGCAATGTGGAGATATTACTGTTTGTGCATTTACAATATTCTTTGATTTTTGCCATTGAAAAACATGTTTTTCATATACCAGAAATGTTTGAAGCTACTGACTGAATGAAAGGAGCTGGCATCTCACTCTCTTTGAATCTTCTTTATCCTGCTAGGATTAGCAGGAAAAAGCAAAAAATTTCAGAATTGCACCTTGCAATGTGGAGATATTACTGTTTGTGCATTTACAATATTCATTGATTTTTGCTATTGAAAAACGTCCAGAAATGTTTGAAGCTACTGACTGAATGAAAGGAGCTGGCATCTCACTCTCTTTGAATCTTCTTTATCATGCTAGGATTAGCAGGAAAAAGCAAAAAATTTCAGAATTGCACCTTGCAATGTGGAGATATTACTGTTTGTGCATTTACAATATTCATTGATTTTTGCCATTGAAAAACGTCCAGAAATGTTTGAAGCTACTGACTGAATGAAAGGAGCTGGCATCTCACTCTCTTTGAATCTTCTTTATCATGCTAGGATTAGCAGGAAAAAGCAAAAAATTTCAGAATTGCACCTTGCAATGTGGAGATATTACTGTTTGTGCATTTACAATATTCATTGATTTTTGCCATTGAAAAACATCATGTTATTCATATAATAGAAATGTTTGAAGCTACTGACTGAATGAAAGGAGCTGGCATCTCACTCTCTTTGAATCTTCTTTATCATGCTAGGATTAACAGGAAAAAGCAAAACATTTCAGAATTGCACCTTGCAATGTGGAGATATTACTGTTTGTGCATTTACAATATTCATTGATTTTTGCCATTGAAAAACATGTTTTTCATATACCAGAAATGTTTGAAGCTACTGACTGAATGAAAGGAGCTGGCATCTCACTCTGTTTGAATCTTCTTTATCATGCTAGGATTAGCAGGAAAAAGCAAAAAATTTCAGAATTGCACCTTGCAATGTGGAGATATTACTGTTTGTGCATTTACAATATTCATTGATTTTTGCCATTGAAAAACATGTTTTTCATATACCAGAAATGTTTGAAGCTACTGACTGAATGAAAGGAGCTGGCATCTCACTCTCTTTGAATCTTCTTTATCATGCTAGGATTAGCAGGAAAAAGCAAAAAATTTCAGAATTGCACCTTGCAATGTGGAGATATTACTATTTGTGCATTTACAATATTCATTGATTTTTGCCATTGAAAAACATGTTTTTCATATACCAGAAATGTTTGAAGCTACTGACTGAATGAAAGGAGCTGGCATCTCACTCTCTTTGAATCTTCTTTATCATGCTAGGATTAGCAGGAAAAAGCAAAAAATTTCAGAATTGCACCTTGCAATGTGGAGATATTACTGTTTGTGCATTTACAATATTCATTGATTTTTGCCATTGAAAAACGTCCAGAAATGTTTGAAGCTACTGACTGAATGAAAGGAGCTAGCATCTCACTCTCTTTGAATCTTCTTTATCATGCTAGGATTAGCAGGAAAAAGCAAAAAATTTCAGAATTGCACCTTGCAATGTGGAGATATTACTGTTTGTGCATTTACAATATTCATTGATTTTTGCCATTGAAAAACGTCCAGAAATGTTTGAAGCTACTGACTGAATGAAAGGAGCTGGCATCTCACTCTCTTTGAATCTTCTTTATCATGCTAGGATTAGCAGGAAAAAGCAAAAAATTTCAGAATTGCACCTTGCAATGTGGAGATATTACTGTTTGTGCATTTACAATATTCATTGATTTTTGCCATTGAAAAACATGTTTTTCATATACCAGAAATGTTTGAAGCTACTGACTGAATGAAAGGAGCTGGCATCTCACTCTCTTTGAATCTTCTTTATGATGCTAGGATTAGCAGGAACAAGCAAAAAATTTCAGAATTGAACCTTGCAATGTGGAGATATTACTGTTTGTGCATTTACAATATTCATTGATTTTTGCCATTGAAAAACATGTTTTTCATATACCAGAAATGTTTGAAGCTACTGACTGAATGAAAGGAGCTGGCATCTCACTCTCTTTGAATCTTCTTTATCATGCTAGGATTAGCAGGAAAAAGCAAAAAATTTCAGAATTGCACCTTGCAATGTGGAGATATTACTGTTTGTGCATTTACAATATTCATTGATTTTTGCCATTGAAAAACATGTTTTTCATATACCAGAAATGTTTGAAGCTACTGACTGAATGAAAGGAGCTGGCATCTCACTCTCTTTGAATCTTCTTTATCCTGCTAGGATTAGCAGGAAAAAGCAAAAAATTTCAGAATTGCACCTTGCAATGTGGAGATATTACTGTTTGTGCATTTACAATATTCATTGATTTTTGCCATTGAAAAACGTCCAGAAATGTTTGAAGCTACTGACTGAATGAAAGGAGCTGGCATCTCACTCTCTTTGAATCTTCTTTATCATGCTAGGATTAGCAGGAAAAAGCAAAAAATTTCAGAATTGCACCTTGCAATGTGGAGATATTACTGTTTGTGCATTTACAATATTCATTGATTTTTGCCATTGAAAAACGTCCAGAAATGTTTGAAGCTACTGACTGAATGAAAGGAGCTGGCATCTCACTCTCTTTGAATCTTCTTTATCATGCTAGGATTAGCAGGAAAAAGCAAAAAATTTCAGAATTGCACCTTGCAATGTGGAGATATTACTGTTTGTGCATTTACAATATTCATTGATTTTTGCCATTGAAAAACGTCCAGAAATGTTTGAAGCTACTGACTGAATGAAAGGAGCTGGCATCTCACTCTCTTTGAATCTTCTTTATCATGCTAGGATTAGCAGGAAAAAGCAAAAAATTTCAGAATTGCACCTTGCAATGTGGAGATATTACTGTTTGTGCATTTACAATATTCATTGATTTTTGCCATTGAAAAACATCATGTTATTCATATACCAGAAATGTTTGAAGCTACTGACTGAATGAAAGGAGCTGGCATCTCACTCTCTTTGAATCTTCTTTATCATGCTAGGATTAACAGGAAAAAGCAAAAAATTTCAGAATTGCACCTTGCAATGTGGAGATATTACTGTTTGTGCATTTACAATATTCATTGATTTTTGCCATTGAAAAACGTCCAGAAATGTTTGAAGCTACTGACTGAATGAAAGGAGCTGGCATCTCACTCTCTTTGAATCTTCTTTATCATGCTAGGATTAGCAGGAAAAAGCAAAAAATTTCAGAATTGCACCTTGCAATGTGGAAATATTACTGTTTGTGCATTTACAATATTCATTGATTTTTGCCATTGAAAAACATGTTTTTCATATACCAGAAATGTTTGAAGCTACTGACTGAATGAAAGGAGCTGGCATCTCACTCTCTTTGAATCTTCTTTATCATGCTAGGATTAGCAGGAAAAAGCAAAAAATTTCAGAATTGCACCTTGCAATGTGGAGATATTACTGTTTGTGCATTTACAATATTCTTTGATTTTTGCCATTGAAAAACATGTTTTTCATATACCAGAAATGTTTGAAGCTACTGACTGAATGAAAGGAGCTGGCATCTCACTCTCTTTGAATCTTCTTTATCCTGCTAGGATTAGCAGGAAAAAGCAAAAAATTTCAGAATTGCACCTTGCAATGTGGAGATATTACTGTTTGTGCATTTACAATATTCATTGATTTTTGCTATTGAAAAACGTCCAGAAATGTTTGAAGCTACTGACTGAATGAAAGGAGCTGGCATCTCACTCTCTTTGAATCTTCTTTATCATGCTAGGATTAGCAGGAAAAAGCAAAAAATTTCAGAATTGCACCTTGCAATGTGGAGATATTACTGTTTGTGCATTTACAATATTCATTGATTTTTGCCATTGAAAAACGTCCAGAAATGTTTGAAGCTACTGACTGAATGAAAGGAGCTGGCATCTCACTCTCTTTGAATCTTCTTTATCATGCTAGGATTAGCAGGAAAAAGCAAAAAATTTCAGAATTGCACCTTGCAATGTGGAGATATTACTGTTTGTGCATTTACAATATTCATTGATTTTTGCCATTGAAAAACATCATGTTATTCATATAATAGAAATGTTTGAAGCTACTGACTGAATGAAAGGAGCTGGCATCTCACTCTCTTTGAATCTTCTTTATCATGCTAGGATTAACAGGAAAAAGCAAAACATTTCAGAATTGCACCTTGCAATGTGGAGATATTACTGTTTGTGCATTTACAATATTCATTGATTTTTGCCATTGAAAAACATGTTTTTCATATACCAGAAATGTTTGAAGCTACTGACTGAATGAAAGGAGCTGGCATCTCACTCTGTTTGAATCTTCTTTATCATGCTAGGATTAGCAGGAAAAAGCAAAAAATTTCAGAATTGCACCTTGCAATGTGGAGATATTACTGTTTGTGCATTTACAATATTCATTGATTTTTGCCATTGAAAAACGTTTTTCATATACCAGAAATGTTTGAAGCTACTGACTGAATGAAAGGAGCTGGCATCTCACTCTCTTTGAATCTTCTTTATCATGCTAGGATTAGCAGGAAAAAGCAAAAAATTTCAGAATTGCACCTTGCAATGTGGAGATATTACTATTTGTGCATTTACAATATTCATTGATTTTTGCCATTGAAAAACATGTTTTTCATATACCAGAAATGTTTGAAGCTACTGACTGAATGAAAGGAGCTGGCATCTCACTCTCTTTGAATCTTCTTTATCATGCTAGGATTAGCAGGAAAAAGCAAAAAATTTCAGAATTGCACCTTGCAATGTGGAGATATTACTGTTTGTGCATTTACAATATTCATTGATTTTTGCCATTGAAAAACGTCCAGAAATGTTTGAAGCTACTGACTGAATGAAAGGAGCTAGCATCTCACTCTCTTTGAATCTTCTTTATCATGCTAGGATTAGCAGGAAAAAGCAAAAAATTTCAGAATTGCACCTTGCAATGTGGAGATATTACTGTTTGTGCATTTACAATATTCATTGATTTTTGCCATTGAAAAACGTCCAGAAATGTTTGAAGCTACTGACTGAATGAAAGGAGCTGGCATCTCACTCTCTTTGAATCTTCTTTATCATGCTAGGATTAGCAGGAAAAAGCAAAAAATTTCAGAATTGCACCTTGCAATGTGGAGATATTACTGTTTGTGCATTTACAATATTCATTGATTTTTGCCATTGAAAAACATCATGTTATTCATATAATAGAAATGTTTGAAGCTACTGACTGAATGAAAGGAGCTGGCATCTCACTCTCTTTGAATCTTCTTTATCATGCTAGGATTAACAGGAAAAAGCAAAAAATTTCAGAATTGCACCTTGCAATGTGGAGATATTACTGTTTGTGCATTTACAATATTCATTGATTTTTGCCATTGAAAAACGTCCAGAAATGTTTGAAGCTACTGACTGAATGAAAGGAGCTGGCATCTCACTCTCTTTGAATCTTCTTTATCATGCTAGGATTAGCAGGAAAAAGCAAAAAATTTCAGAATTGCACCTTGCAATGTGGAAATATTACTGTTTGTGCATTTACAATATTCATTGATTTTTGCCATTGAAAAACATGTTTTTCATATACCAGAAATGTTTGAAGCTACTGACTGAATGAAAGGAGCTGGCATCTCACTCTCTTTGAATCTTCTTTATGATGCTAGGATTAGCAGGAACAAGCAAAAAATTTCAGAATTGCACCTTGCAATGTGGAGATATTACTGTTTGTGCATTTACAATATTCATTGATTTTTGCCATTGAAAAACATGTTTTTCATATACCAGAAATGTTTGAAGCTACTGACTGAATGAAAGGAGCTGGCATCTCACTCTCTTTGAATCTTCTTTATCATGCTAGGATTAGCAGGAAAAAGCAAAAAATTTCAGAATTGCACCTTGCAATGTGGAGATATTACTGTTTGTGCATTTACAATATTCATTGATTTTTGCCATTGAAAAACATGTTTTTCATATACCAGAAATGTTTGAAGCTACTGACTGAATGAAAGGAGCTGGCATCTCACTCTCTTTGAATCTTCTTTATCCTGCTAGGATTAGCAGGAAAAAGCAAAAAATTTCAGAATTGCACCTTGCAATGTGGAGATATTACTGTTTGTGCATTTACAATATTCATTGATTTTTGCCATTGAAAAACGTCCAGAAATGTTTGAAGCTACTGACTGAATGAAAGGAGCTGGCATCTCACTCTCTTTGAATCTTCTTTATCATGCTAGGATTAGCAGGAAAAAGCAAAAAATTTCAGAATTGCACCTTGCAATGTGGAGATATTACTGTTTGTGCATTTACAATATTCATTGATTTTTGCCATTGAAAAACGTCCAGAAATGTTTGAAGCTACTGACTGAATGAAAGGAGCTGGCATCTCACTCTCTTTGAATCTTCTTTATCATGCTAGGATTAGCAGGAAAAAGCAAAAAATTTCAGAATTGCACCTTGCAATGTGGAGATATTACTGTTTGTGCATTTACAATATTCATTGATTTTTGCCATTGAAAAACGTCCAGAAATGTTTGAAGCTACTGACTGAATGAAAGGAGCTGGCATCTCACTCTCTTTGAATCTTCTTTATCATGCTAGGATTAGCAGGAAAAAGCAAAAAATTTCAGAATTGCACCTTGCAATGTGGAGATATTACTGTTTGTGCATTTACAATATTCATTGATTTTTGCCATTGAAAAACCATGTTATTCATATAATAGAAATGTTTGAAGCTACTGACTGAATGAAAGGAGCTGGCATCTCACTTTCTTTGAATCTTCTTTATCATGCTAGGATTAACAGGAAAAAGCAAAAAATTTCAGAATTGCACCTTGCAATGTGGAGATATTACTGTTTGTGCATTTACAATATTCATTGATTTTTGCCATTGAAAAATGTCCAGAAATGTTTGAAGCTACTGACTGAATGAAAGGAGCTGGCATCTCACTCTCTTTGAATCTTCTTTATCATGCTAGGATTAGCAGGAAAAAGCAAAAAATTTCAGAATTGCACCTGGCAATGTGGAAATATTACTGTTTGTGCATTTACAATATTCATTGATTTTTGCCATTGAAAAACATGTTTTTCATATACCAGAAATGTTTGAAGCTACTGACTGAATGAAAGGAGCTGGCATCTCACTCTCTTTGAATCTTCTTTATCATGCTAGGATTAGCAGGAAAAAGCAAAAAATTTCAGAATTGCACCTTGCAATGTGGAGATATTACTGTTTGTGCATTTACAATATTCATTGATTTTTGCCATTGAAAAACATGTTTTTCATATACCAGAAATGTTTGAAGCTACTGACTGAATGAAAGGAGCTGGCATCTCACTCTCTTTGAATCTTCTTTATCATGCTAGGATTAGCAGGAAAAAGCAAAAAATTTCAGAATTGCACCTTGCAATGTGGAGATATTACTGTTTGTGCATTTACAATATTCATTGATTTTTGCCATTGAAAAACATGTTTTTCATATACCAGAAATGTTTGAAGCTACTGACTGAATGAAAGGAGCTGGCATCTCACTCTCTTTGAATCTTCTTTATCATGCTAGGATTAGCAGGAAAAAGCAAAAAATTTCAGAATTGCACCTTGCAATGTGGAGATATTACTATTTGTGCATTTACAATATTCATTGATTTTTGCCATTGAAAAACATGTTTTTCATATACCAGAGATGTTTGAAGCTACTGACTGAATGAAAGGAGCTGGCATCTCACTCTCTTTGAATCTTCTTTATCATGCTAGGATTAGGAGGAAAAAGCAAAAAATTTCAGAATTGCACCTTGCAATGTGGAGATATTACTGTTTGTGCATTTACAATATTCATTGATTTTTGCCATTGAAAAACGTCCAGAAATGTTTGAAGCTACTGACTGAATGAAAGGAGCTGGCATCTCACTCTCTTTGAATCTTCTTTATCATGCTAGGATTAGCAGGAAAAAGCAAAAAATTTCAGAATTGCACCTTGCAATGTGGAGATATTACTGTTTGTGCATTTACAATATTCATTGATTTTTGCCATTGAAAAACGTCCAGAAATGTTTGAAGCTACTGACTGAATGAAAGGAGCTGGCATCTCACTCTCTTTGAATCTTCTTTATCCTGCTAGGATTAGCAGGAAAAAGCAAAAAATTTCAGAATTGCACCTTGCAATGTGGAGATATTACTGTTTGTGCATTTACAATATTCATTGATTTTTGCCATTGAAAAACGTCCAGAAATGTTTGAAGCTACTGACTGAATGAAAGGAGCTAGCATCTCACTCTCTTTGAATCTTCTTTATCATGCTAGGATTAGCAGGAAAAAGCAAAAAATTTCAGAATTGCACCTTGCAATGTGGAGATATTACTGTTTGTGCATTTACAATATTCATTGATTTTTGCCATTGAAAAACATCATGTTATTCATATAATAGAAATGTTTGAAGCTACTGACTGAATGAAAGGAGCTGGCATCTCACTCTCTTTGAATCTTCTTTATCATGCTAGGATTAACAGGAAAAAGCAAAAAATTTCAGAATTGCACCTTACAATGTGGAGATATTACTGTTTGTGCATTTACAATATTCATTGATTTTTGCCATTGAAAAACGTCCAGAAATGTTTGAAGCTACTGACTGAATGAAAGGAGCTGGCATCTCACTCTCTTTGAATCTTCTTTATCATGCTAGGATTAGCAGGAAAAAGCAAAAAATTTCAGAATTGCACCTTGCAATGTGGAAATATTACTGTTTGTGCATTTACAATATTCATTGATTTTTGCCATTGAAAAACATGTTTTTCATATACCAGAAATGTTTGAAGCTACTGACTGAATGAAAGGAGCTGGCATCTCACTCTCTTTGAATCTTCTTTATGATGCTAGGATTAGCAGGAAAAAGCAAAAAATTTCAGAATTGCACCTTGCAATGTGGAGATATTACTGTTTGTGCATTTACAATATTCATTGATTTTTGCCATTGAAAAACGTCCAGAAATGTTTGAAGCTACTGACTGAATGAAAGGAGCTGGCATCTCACTCTCTTTGAATCTTCTTTATCATGCTAGGATTAGCAGGAAAAAGCAAAAAATTTCAGAATTGCACCTTGCAATGTGGAGATATTACTGTTTGTGCATTTACAATATTCATTGATTTTTGCCATTGAAAAACGTCCAGAAATGTTTGAAGCTACTGACTGAATGAAAGGAGCTGGCATCTCACTCTCTTTGAATCTTCTTTATCATGCTAGGATTAGCAGGAAAAAGCAAAAAATTTCAGAATTGCACCTTGCAATGTGGAGATATTACTGTTTGTGCATTTACAATATTCATTGATTTTTGCCATTGAAAAACATCATGTTATTCATATACCAGAAATGTTTGAAGCTACTGACTGAATGAAAGGAGCTGGCATCTCACTCTCTTTGAATCTTCTTTATCATGCTAGGATTAACAGGAAAAAGCAAAAAATTTCAGAATTGCACCTTGCAATGTGGAGATATTACTGTTTGTGCATTTACAATATTCATTGATTTTTGCCATTGAAAAACGTCCAGAAATGTTTGAAGCTACTGACTGAATGAAAGGAGCTGGCATCTCACTCTCTTTGAATCTTCTTTATCATGCTAGGATTAGCAGGAAAAAGCAAAAAATTTCAGAATTGCACCTTGCAATGTGGAAATATTACTGTTTGTGCATTTACAATATTCATTGATTTTTGCCATTGAAAAACATGTTTTTCATATACCAGAAATGTTTGAAGCTACTGACTGAATGAAAGGAGCTGGCATCTCACTCTCTTTGAATCTTCTTTATCATGCTAGGATTAGCAGGAAAAAGCAAAAAATTTCAGAATTGCACCTTGCAATGTGGAGATATTACTGTTTGTGCATTTACAATATTCATTGATTTTTGCCATTGAAAAACATGTTTTTCATATACCAGAAATGTTTGAAGCTACTGACTGAATGAAAGGAGCTGGCATCTCACTCTCTTTGAATCTCCTTTATCCTGCTAGGATTAGCAGGAAAAAGCAAAAAATTTCAGAATTGCACCTTGCAATGTGGAGATATTACTGTTTGTGCATTTACAATATTCATTGATTTTTGCTATTGAAAAACGTCCAGAAATGTTTGAAGCTACTGACTGAATGAAAGGAGCTGGCATCTCACTCTCTTTGAATCTTCTTTATCATGCTAGGATTAGCAGGAAAAAGCAAAAAATTTCAGAATTGCACCTTGCAATGTGGAGATATTACTGTTTGTGCATTTACAATATTCATTGATTTTTGCCATTGAAAAACGTCCAGAAATGTTTGAAGCTACTGACTGAATGAAAGGAGCTGGCATCTCACTCTCTTTGAATCTTCTTTATCATGCTAGGATTAGCAGGAAAAAGCAAAAAATTTCAGAATTGCACCTTGCAATGTGGAGATATTACTGTTTGTGCATTTACAATATTCATTGATTTTTGCCATTGAAAAACATCATGTTATTCATATAATAGAAATGTTTGAAGCTACTGACTGAATGAAAGGAGCTGGCATCTCACTCTCTTTGAATCTTCTTTATCATGCTAGGATTAACAGGAAAAAGCAAAACATTTCAGAATTGCACCTTGCAATGTGGAGATATTACTGTTTGTGCATTTACAATATTCATTGATTTTTGCCATTGAAAAACGTCCAGAAATGTTTGAAGCTACTGACTGAATGAAAGGAGCTGGCATCTCACTCTCTTTGAATCTTCTTTATCATGCTAGGATTAGCAGGAAAAAGCAAAAAATTTCAGAATTGCACGTTGCAATGTGGAAATATTACTGTTTGTGCATTTACAATATTCATTGATTTTTGCCATTGAAAAACATGTTTTTCATATACCAGAAATGTTTGAAGCTACTGACTGAATGAAAGGAGCTGGGATCTCACTCTCTTTGAATCTTCTTTATCATGCTAGGATTAGCAGGAAAAAGCAAAAAATTTCAGAATTGCACCTTGCAATGTGGAAATATTACTGTTTGTGCATTTACAATATTCATTGATTTTTGCCATTGAAAAACATGTTTTTCATATACCAGAAATGTTTGAAGCTACTGACTGAATGAAAGGAGCTGGCATCTCACTCTCTTTGAATCTTCTTTATCATGCTAGGATTAGCAGGAAAAAGCAAAAAATTTCAGAATTGCACCTTGCAATGTGGAGATATTACTGTTTGTGCATTTACAATATACTTTGATTTTTGCCATTGAAAAACATGTTTTTCATATACCAGAAATGTTTGAAGCTACTGACTGAATGAAAGGAGCTGGCATCTCACTCTCTTTGAATCTTCTTTATCATGCTAGGATTAGCAGGAAAAAGCAAAAAATTTCAGAATTGCACCTTGCAATGTGGAGATATTACTGTTTGTGCATTTACAATATTCATTGATTTTTGCCATTGAAAAACATGTTTTTCATATACCAGAAATGTTTGAAGCTACTGACTGAATGAAAGGAGCTGGCATCTCACTCTCTTTGAATCTTCTTTATCATGCTAGGATTAGCAGGAAAAAGCAAAAAATTTCAGAATTGCACCTTGCAATGTGGAGATATTACTGTTTGTGCATTTACAATATTCATTGATTTTTGCCATTGAAAAACATGTTTTTCATATACCAGAAATGTTTGAAGCTACTGACTGAATGAAAGGAGCTGGCATCTCACTCTCTTTGAATCTTCTTTATCCTGCTAGGATTAGCAGGAAAAAGCAAAAAATTTCAGAATTGCACCTTGCAATGTGGAGATATTACTGTTTGTGCATTTACAATATTCATTGATTTTTGCCATTGAAAAACGTCCAGAAATGTTTGAAGCTACTGACTGAATGAAAGGAGCTGGCATCTCACTCTCTTTGAATCTTCTTTATCATGCTAGGATTAGCAGGAAAAAGCAAAAAATTTCAGAATTGCACCTTGCAATGTGGAGATATTACTGTTTGTGCATTTACAATATTCATTGATTTTTGCCATTGAAAAACGTCCAGAAATGTTTGAAGCTACTGACTGAATGAAAGGAGCTGGCATCTCACTCTCTTTGAATCTTCTTTATCATGCTAGGATTAGCAGGAAAAAGCAAAAAATTTCAGAATTGCACCTTGCAATGTGGAGATATTACTGTTTGTGCATTTACAATATTCATTGATTTTTGCCATTGAAAAACCATGTTATTCATATAATAGAAATGTTTGAAGCTACTGACTGAATGAAAGGAGCTGGCATCTCACTTTCTTTGAATCTTCTTTATCATGCTAGGATTAACAGGAAAAAGCAAAAAATTTCAGAATTGCACCTTGCAATGTGGAGATATTACTGTTTGTGCATTTACAATATTCATTGATTTTTGCCATTGAAAAATGTCCAGAAATGTTTGAAGCTACTGACTGAATGAAAGGAGCTGGCATCTCACTCTCTTTGAATCTTCTTTATCATGCTAGGATTAGCAGGAAAAAGCAAAAAATTTTAGAATTGCACCTTGCAATGTGGAAATATTACTGTTTGTGCATTTACAATATTCATTGATTTTTGCCATTGAAAAACATGTTTTTCATATACCAGAAATGTTTGAAGCTACTGACTGAATGAAAGGAGCTGGCATCTCACTCTCTTTGAATCTTCTTTATCATGCTAGGATTAGCAGGAAAAAGCAAAAAATTTCAGAATTGCACCTTGCAATGTGGAGATATTACTGTTTGTGCATTTACAATATTCATTGATTTTTGCCATTGAAAAACATGTTTTTCATATACCAGAAATGTTTGAAGCTACTGACTGAATGAAAGGAGCTGGCATCTCACTCTCTTTGAATCTTCTTTATCATGCTAGGATTAGCAGGAAAAAGCAAAAAATTTCAGAATTGCACCTTGCAATGTGGAGATATTACTGTTTGTGCATTTACAATATTCATTGATTTTTGCCATTGAAAAACATGTTTTTCATATACCAGAAATGTTTGAAGCTACTGACTGAATGAAAGGAGCTGGCATCTCACTCTCTTTGAATCTTCTTTATCATGCTAGGATTAGCAGGAAAAAGCAAAAAATTTCAGAATTGCACCTTGCAATGTGGAGATATTACTATTTGTGCATTTACAATATTCATTGATTTTTGCCATTGAAAAACATGTTTTTCATATACCAGAAATGTTTGAAGCTACTGACTGAATGAAAGGAGCTGGCATCTCACTCTCTTTGAATCTTCTTTATCATGCTAGGATTAGCAGGAAAAAGCAAAAAATTTCAGAATTGCACCTTGCAATGTGGAGATATTACTGTTTGTGCATTTACAATATTCATTGATTTTTGCCATTGAAAAACGTCCAGAAATGTTTGAAGCTACTGACTGAATGAAAGGAGCTAGCATCTCACTCTCTTTGAATCTTCTTTATCATGCTAGGATTAGCAGGAAAAAGCAAAAAATTTCAGAATTGCACCTTGCAATGTGGAGATATTACTGTTTGTGCATTTACAATATTCATTGATTTTTGCCATTGAAAAACGTCCAGAAATGTTTGAAGCTACTGACTGAATGAAAGGAACTGGCATCTCACTCTCTTTGAATCTTCTTTATCATGCTAGGATTAGCAGGAAAAAGCAAAAAATTTCAGAATTGCACCTTGCAATGTGGAGATATTACTGTTTGTGCATTTACAATATTCATTGATTTTTGCCATTGAAAAACATCATGTTATTCATATAATAGAAATGTTTGAAGCTACTGACTGAATGAAAGGAGCTGGCATCTCACTCTCTTTGAATCTTCTTTATCATGCTAGGATTAACAGGAAAAAGCAAAAAATTTCAGAATTGCACCTTGCAATGTGGAGATATTACTGTTTGTGCATTTACAATATTCATTGATTTTTGCCATTGAAAAACGTCCAGAAATGTTTGAAGCTACTGACTGAATGAAAGGAGCTGGCATCTCACTCTCTTTGAATCTTCTTTATCATGCTAGGATTAGCAGGAAAAAGCAAAAAATTTCAGAATTGCACCTTGCAATGTGGAAATATTACTGTTTGTGCATTTACAATATTCATTGATTTTTGCCATTGAAAAACATGTTTTTCATATACCAGAAATGTTTGAAGCTACTGACTGAATGAAAGGAGCTGGCATCTCACTCTCTTTGAATCTTCTTTATGATGCTAGGATTAGCAGGAACAAGCAAAAAATTTCAGAATTGCACCTTGCAATGTGGAGATATTACTGTTTGTGCATTTACAATATTCATTGATTTTTGCCATTGAAAAACATGTTTTTCATATACCAGAAATGTTTGAAGCTACTGACTGAATGAAAGGAGCTGGCATCTCACTCTCTTTGAATCTTCTTTATCATGCTAGGATTAGCAGGAAAAAGCAAAAAATTTCAGAATTGCACCTTGCAATGTGGAGATATTACTGTTTGTGCATTTACAATATTCATTGATTTTTGCCATTGAAAAACATGTTTTTCATATACCAGAAATGTTTGAAGCTACTGACTGAATGAAAGGAGCTGGCATCTCACTCTCTTTGAATCTTCTTTATCCTGCTAGGATTAGCAGGAAAAAGCAAAAAATTTCAGAATTGCACCTTGCAATGTGGAGATATTACTGTTTGTGCATTTACAATATTCATTGATTTTTGCCATTGAAAAACGTCCAGAAATGTTTGAAGCTACTGACTGAATGAAAGGAGCTGGCATCTCACTCTCTTTGAATCTTCTTTATCATGCTAGGATTAGCAGGAAAAAGCAAAAAATTTCAGAATTGCACCTTGCAATGTGGAGATATTACTGTTTGTGCATTTACAATATTCATTGATTTTTGCCATTGAAAAACGTCCAGAAATGTTTGAAGCTACTGACTGAATGAAAGGAGCTGGCATCTCACTCTCTTTGAATCTTCTTTATCATGCTAGGATTAGCAGGAAAAAGCAAAAAATTTCAGAATTGCACCTTGCAATGTGGAGATATTACTGTTTGTGCATTTACAATATTCATTGATTTTTGCCATTGAAAAACGTCCAGAAATGTTTGAAGCTACTGACTGAATGAAAGGAGCTGGCATCTCACTCTCTTTGAATCTTCTTTATCATGCTAGGATTAGCAGGAAAAAGCAAAAAATTTCAGAATTGCACCTTGCAATGTGGAGATATTACTGTTTGTGCATTTACAATATTCATTGATTTTTGCCATTGAAAAACCATGTTATTCATATAATAGAAATGTTTGAAGCTACTGACTGAATGAAAGGAGCTGGCATCTCACTTTCTTTGAATCTTCTTTATCATGCTAGGATTAACAGGAAAAAGCAAAAAATTTCAGAATTGCACCTTGCAATGTGGAGATATTACTGTTTGTGCATTTACAATATTCATTGATTTTTGCCATTGAAAAACATGTTTTTCATATACCAGAAATGTTTGAAGCTACTGACTGAATGAAAGGAGCTGGCATCTCACTCTCTTTGAATCTTCTTTATCATGCTAGGATTAGCAGGAAAAAGCAAAAAATTTCAGAATTGCACCTTGCAATGTGGAGATATTACTGTTTGTGCATTTACAATATTCATTGATTTTTGCCATTGAAAAACATGTTTTTCATATACCAGAAATGTTTGAAGCTACTGACTGAATGAAAGGAGCTGGCATCTCACTCTCTTTGAATCTTCTTTATCATGCTAGGATTAGCAGGAAAAAGCAAAAAATTTCAGAATTGCACCTTGCAATGTGGAGATATTACTATTTGTGCATTTACAATATTCATTGATTTTTGCCATTGAAAAACATGTTTTTCATATACCAGAGATGTTTGAAGCTACTGACTGAATGAAAGGAGCTGGCATCTCACTCTCTTTGAATCTTCTTTATCCTGCTAGGATTAGCAGGAAAAAGCAAAAAATTTCAGAATTGCACCTTGCAATGTGGAGATATTACTGTTTGTGCATTTACAATATTCATTGATTTTTGCCATTGAAAAACGTCCAGAAATGTTTGAAGCTACTGACTGAATGAAAGGAGCTAGCATCTCACTCTCTTTGAATCTTCTTTATCATGCTAGGATTAGCAGGAAAAAGCAAAAAATTTCAGAATTGCACCTTGCAATGTGGAGATATTACTGTTTGTGCATTTACAATATTCATTGATTTTTGCCATTGAAAAACGTCCAGAAATGTTTGAAGCTACTGACTGAATGAAAGGAGCTGGCATCTCACTCTCTTTGAATCTTCTTTATCATCCTAGGATTAGCAGGAAAAAGCAAAAAATTTCAGAATTGCACCTTGCAATGTGGAGATATTACTGTTTGTGCATTTACAATATTCATTGATTTTTGCCATTGAAAAACATCATGTTATTCATATAATAGAAATGTTTGAAGCTACTGACTGAATGAAAGGAGCTGGCATCTCACTCTCTTTGAATCTTCTTTATCATGCTAGGATTAACAGGAAAAAGCAAAAAATTTCAGAATTGCACCTTGCAATGTGGAGATATTACTGTTTGTGCATTTACAATATTCATTGATTTTTGCCATTGAAAAACGTCCAGAAATGTTTGAAGCTACTGACTGAATGAAAGGAGCTGGCATCTCACTCTGAATCTTCTTTATCATGCTAGGATTAGCAGGAAAAAGCAAAAAATTTCAGAATTGCACCTTGCAATGTGGAAATATTACTGTTTGTGCATTTACAATATTCATTGATTTTTGCCATTGAAAAACATGTTTTTCATATACCAGAAATGTTTGAAGCTACTGACTGAATGAAAGGAGCTGGCATCTCACTCTCTTTGAATCTTCTTTATGATGCTAGGATTAGCAGGAACAAGCAAAAAATTTCAGAATTGCACCTTGCAATGTGGAGATATTACTGTTTGTGCATTTACAATATTCATTGATTTTTGCCATTGAAAAACATGTTTTTCATATACCAGAAATGTTTGAAGCTACTGACTGAATGAAAGGAGCTGGCATCTCACTCTCTTTGAATCTTCTTTATCATGCTAGGATTAGCAGGAAAAAGCAAAAAATTTCAGAATTGCACCTTGCAATGTGGAGATATTACTGTTTGTGCATTTACAATATTCATTGATTTTTGCCATTGAAAAACATGTTTTTCATATACCAGAAATGTTTGAAGCTACTGACTGAATGAAAGGAGCTGGCATCTCACTCTCTTTGAATCTTCTTTATCCTGCTAGGATTAGCAGGAAAAAGCAAAAAATTTCAGAATTGCACCTTGCAATGTGGAGATATTACTGTTTGTGCATTTACAATATTCATTGATTTTTGCCATTGAAAAACGTCCAGAAATGTTTGAAGCTACTGACTGAATGAAAGGAGCTGGCATCTCACTCTCTTTGAATCTTCTTTATCATGCTAGGATTAGCAGGAAAAAGCAAAAAATTTCAGAATTGCACCTTGCAATGTGGAGATATTACTGTTTGTGCATTTACAATATTCATTGATTTTTGCCATTGAAAAACGTCCAGAAATGTTTGAAGCTACTGACTGAATGAAAGGAGCTGGCATCTCACTCTCTTTGAATCTTCTTTATCATGCTAGGATTAGCAGGAAAAAGCAAAAAATTTCAGAATTGCACCTTGCAATGTGGAGATATTACTGTTTGTGCATTTACAATATTCATTGATTTTTGCCATTGAAAAACGTCCAGAAATGTTTGAAGCTACTGACTGAATGAAAGGAGCTGGCATCTCACTCTCTTTGAATCTTCTTTATCATGCTAGGATTAGCAGGAAAAAGCAAAAAATTTCAGAATTGCACCTTGCAATGTGGAGATATTACTGTTTGTGCATTTACAATATTCATTGATTTTTGCCATTGAAAAACATCATGTTATTCATATACCAGAAATGTTTGAAGCTACTGACTGAATGAAAGGAGCTGGCATCTCACTCTCTTTGAATCTTCTTTATCATGCTAGGATTAACAGGAAAAAGCAAAAAATTTCAGAATTGCACCTTGCAATGTGGAGATATTACTGTTTGTGCATTTACAATATTCATTGATTTTTGCCATTGAAAAACATCATGTTATTCATATACCAGAAATGTTTGAAGCTACTGACTGAATGAAAGGAGCTGGCATCTCACTCTCTTTGAATCTTCTTTATCATGCTAGGATTAACAGGAAAAAGCAAAAAATTTCAGAATTGCACCTTGCAATGTGGAGATATTACTGTTTGTGCATTTACAATATTCATTGATTTTTGCCATTGAAAAACATGTTTTTCATATACCAGAAATGTTTGAAGCTACTGACTGAATGAAAGGAGCTGGCATCTCACTCTCTTTGAATCTTCTTTATCCTGCTAGGATTAGCAGGAAAAAGCAAAAAATTTCAGAATTGCACCTTGCAATGTGGAGATATTACTGTTTGTGCATTTACAATATTCATTGATTTTTGCCATTGAAAAACGTCCAGAAATGTTTGAAGCTACTGACTGAATGAAAGGAGCTGGCATCTCACTCTCTTTGAATCTTCTTTATCATGCTAGGATTAGCAGGAAAAAGCAAAAAATTTCAGAATTGCACCTTGCAATGTGGAGATATTACTGTTTGTGCATTTACAATATTCATTGATTTTTGCCATTGAAAAACGTCCAGAAATGTTTGAAGCTACTGACTGAATGAAAGGAGCTGGCATCTCACTCTCTTTGAATCTTCTTTATCATGCTAGGATTAGCAGGAAAAAGCAAAAAATTTCAGAATTGCACCTTGCAATGTGGAGATATTACTGTTTGTGCATTTACAATATTCATTGATTTTTGCCATTGAAAAACGTCCAGAAATGTTTGAAGCTACTGACTGAATGAAAGGAGCTGGCATCTCACTCTCTTTGAATCTTCTTTATCATGCTAGGATTAGCAGGAAAAAGCAAAAAATTTCAGAATTGCACCTTGCAATGTGGAAATATTACTGTTTGTGCATTTACAATATTCATTGATTTTTGCCATTGAAAAACCATGTTATTCATATAATAGAAATGTTTGAAGCTACTGACTGAATGAAAGGAGCTGGCATCTCACTTTCTTTGAATCTTCTTTATCATGCTAGGATTAACAGGAAAAA
Source organism: Phyllobates terribilis (assembly GCF_046119375.1). Taxonomy (NCBI): domain Eukaryota; kingdom Metazoa; phylum Chordata; class Amphibia; order Anura; family Dendrobatidae; genus Phyllobates; species Phyllobates terribilis. The sequence goes on along the minus strand of NW_027364523.1, from coordinate 135,766 downwards.
GCAAAAAATTTCAGAATTGCACCTTGCAATGTGGAGATATTACTGTTTGTGCATTTACAATATTCATTGATTTTTGCCATTGAAAAACATGTTTTTCATATACCAGAAATGTTTGAAGCTACTGACTGAATGAAAGGAGCTGGCATCTCACTCTCTTTGAATCTTCTTTATCATGCTAGGATTAGCAGGAAAAAGCAAAAAATTTCAGAATTGCACCTTGCAATGTGGAGATATTACTGTTTGTGCATTTACAATATTCATTGATTTTTGCCATTGAAAAACATGTTTTTCATATACCAGAAATGTTTGAAGCTACTGACTGAATGAAAGGAGCTGGCATCTCACTCTCTTTGAATCTTCTTTATCATGCTAGGATTAGCAGGAAAAAGCAAAAAATTTCAGAATTGCACCTTGCAATGTGGAGATATTACTATTTGTGCATTTACAATATTCATTGATTTTTGCCATTGAAAAACATGTTTTTCATATACCAGAGATGTTTGAAGCTACTGACTGAATGAAAGGAGCTGGCATCTCACTCTCTTTGAATCTTCTTTATCCTGCTAGGATTAGCAGGAAAAAGCAAAAAATTTCAGAATTGCACCTTGCAATGTGGAGATATTACTGTTTGTGCATTTACAATATTCATTGATTTTTGCCATTGAAAAACGTCCAGAAATGTTTGAAGCTACTGACTGAATGAAAGGAGCTAGCATCTCACTCTCTTTGAATCTTCTTTATCATGCTAGGATTAGCAGGAAAAAGCAAAAAATTTCAGAATTGCACCTTGCAATGTGGAGATATTACTGTTTGTGCATTTACAATATTCATTGATTTTTGCCATTGAAAAACGTCCAGAAATGTTTGAAGCTACTGACTGAATGAAAGGAGCTGGCATCTCACTCTCTTTGAATCTTCTTTATCATCCTAGGATTAGCAGGAAAAAGCAAAAAATTTCAGAATTGCACCTTGCAATGTGGAGATATTACTGTTTGTGCATTTACAATATTCATTGATTTTTGCCATTGAAAAACATCATGTTATTCATATAATAGAAATGTTTGAAGCTACTGACTGAATGAAAGGAGCTGGCATCTCACTCTCTTTGAATCTTCTTTATCATGCTAGGATTAACAGGAAAAAGCAAAAAATTTCAGAATTGCACCTTGCAATGTGGAGATATTACTGTTTGTGCATTTACAATATTCATTGATTTTTGCCATTGAAAAACGTCCAGAAATGTTTGAAGCTACTGACTGAATGAAAGGAGCTGGCATCTCACTCTCTTTGAATCTTCTTTATCATGCTAGGATTAGCAGGAAAAAGCAAAAAATTTCAGAATTGCACCTTGCAATGTGGAGATATTACTGTTTGTGCATTTACAATATTCATTGATTTTTGCCATTGAAAAACGTCCAGAAATGTTTGAAGCTACTGACTGAATGAAAGGAGCTGGCATCTCACTCTCTTTGAATCTTCTTTATCATGCTAGGATTAGCAGGAAAAAGCAAAAAATTTCAGAATTGCACCTTGCAATGTGGAGATATTACTGTTTGTGCATTTACAATATTCATTGATTTTTGCCATTGAAAAACGTCCAGAAATGTTTGAAGCTACTGACTGAATGAAAGGAGCTGGCATCTCACTCTCTTTGAATCTTCTTTATCATGCTAGGATTAGCAGGAAAAAGCAAAAAATTTCAGAATTGCACCTTGCAATGTGGAGATATTACTGTTTGTGCATTTACAATATTCATTGATTTTTGCCATTGAAAAACCATGTTATTCATATAATAGAAATGTTTGAAGCTACTGACTGAATGAAAGGAGCTGGCATCTCACTTTCTTTGAATCTTCTTTATCATGCTAGGATTAACAGGAAAAAGCAAAAAATTTCAGAATTGCACCTTGCAATGTGGAGATATTACTGTTTGTGCATTTACAATATTCATTGATTTTTGCCATTGAAAAACATGTTTTTCATATACCAGAAATGTTTGAAGCTACTGACTGAATGAAAGGAGCTGGCATCTCACTCTCTTTGAATCTTCTTTATCATGCTAGGATTAGCAGGAAAAAGCAAAAAATTTCAGAATTGCACCTTGCAATGTGGAGATATTACTGTTTGTGCATTTACAATATTCATTGATTTTTGCCATTGAAAAACATGTTTTTCATATACCAGAAATGTTTGAAGCTACTGACTGAATGAAAGGAGCTGGCATCTCACTCTCTTTGAATCTTCTTTATCATGCTAGGATTAGCAGGAAAAAGCAAAAAATTTCAGAATTGCACCTTGCAATGTGGAGATATTACTATTTGTGCATTTACAATATTCATTGATTTTTGCCATTGAAAAACATGTTTTTCATATACCAGAGATGTTTGAAGCTACTGACTGAATGAAAGGAGCTGGCATCTCACTCTCTTTGAATCTTCTTTATCCTGCTAGGATTAGCAGGAAAAAGCAAAAAATTTCAGAATTGCACCTTGCAATGTGGAGATATTACTGTTTGTGCATTTACAATATTCATTGATTTTTGCCATTGAAAAACGTCCAGAAATGTTTGAAGCTACTGACTGAATGAAAGGAGCTAGCATCTCACTCTCTTTGAATCTTCTTTATCATGCTAGGATTAGCAGGAAAAAGCAAAAAATTTCAGAATTGCACCTTGCAATGTGGAGATATTACTGTTTGTGCATTTACAATATTCATTGATTTTTGCCATTGAAAAACGTCCAGAAATGTTTGAAGCTACTGACTGAATGAAAGGAGCTGGCATCTCACTCTCTTTGAATCTTCTTTATCATCCTAGGATTAGCAGGAAAAAGCAAAAAATTTCAGAATTGCACCTTGCAATGTGGAGATATTACTGTTTGTGCATTTACAATATTCATTGATTTTTGCCATTGAAAAACATCATGTTATTCATATAATAGAAATGTTTGAAGCTACTGACTGAATGAAAGGAGCTGGCATCTCACTCTCTTTGAATCTTCTTTATCATGCTAGGATTAACAGGAAAAAGCAAAAAATTTCAGAATTGCACCTTGCAATGTGGAGATATTACTGTTTGTGCATTTACAATATTCATTGATTTTTGCCATTGAAAAACGTCCAGAAATGTTTGAAGCTACTGACTGAATGAAAGGAGCTGGCATCTCACTCTGAATCTTCTTTATCATGCTAGGATTAGCAGGAAAAAGCAAAAAATTTCAGAATTGCACCTTGCAATGTGGAAATATTACTGTTTGTGCATTTACAATATTCATTGATTTTTGCCATTGAAAAACATGTTTTTCATATACCAGAAATGTTTGAAGCTACTGACTGAATGAAAGGAGCTGGCATCTCACTCTCTTTGAATCTTCTTTATGATGCTAGGATTAGCAGGAACAAGCAAAAAATTTCAGAATTGCACCTTGCAATGTGGAGATATTACTGTTTGTGCATTTACAATATTCATTGATTTTTGCCATTGAAAAACATGTTTTTCATATACCAGAAATGTTTGAAGCTACTGACTGAATGAAAGGAGCTGGCATCTCACTCTCTTTGAATCTTCTTTATCATGCTAGGATTAGCAGGAAAAAGCAAAAAATTTCAGAATTGCACCTTGCAATGTGGAGATATTACTGTTTGTGCATTTACAATATTCATTGATTTTTGCCATTGAAAAACATGTTTTTCATATACCAGAAATGTTTGAAGCTACTGACTGAATGAAAGGAGCTGGCATCTCACTCTCTTTGAATCTTCTTTATCCTGCTAGGATTAGCAGGAAAAAGCAAAAAATTTCAGAATTGCACCTTGCAATGTGGAGATATTACTGTTTGTGCATTTACAATATTCATTGATTTTTGCCATTGAAAAACGTCCAGAAATGTTTGAAGCTACTGACTGAATGAAAGGAGCTGGCATCTCACTCTCTTTGAATCTTCTTTATCATGCTAGGATTAGCAGGAAAAAGCAAAAAATTTCAGAATTGCACCTTGCAATGTGGAGATATTACTGTTTGTGCATTTACAATATTCATTGATTTTTGCCATTGAAAAACGTCCAGAAATGTTTGAAGCTACTGACTGAATGAAAGGAGCTGGCATCTCACTCTCTTTGAATCTTCTTTATCATGCTAGGATTAGCAGGAAAAAGCAAAAAATTTCAGAATTGCACCTTGCAATGTGGAGATATTACTGTTTGTGCATTTACAATATTCATTGATTTTTGCCATTGAAAAACGTCCAGAAATGTTTGAAGCTACTGACTGAATGAAAGGAGCTGGCATCTCACTCTCTTTGAATCTTCTTTATCATGCTAGGATTAGCAGGAAAAAGCAAAAAATTTCAGAATTGCACCTTGCAATGTGGAGATATTACTGTTTGTGCATTTACAATATTCATTGATTTTTGCCATTGAAAAACATCATGTTATTCATATACCAGAAATGTTTGAAGCTACTGACTGAATGAAAGGAGCTGGCATCTCACTCTCTTTGAATCTTCTTTATCATGCTAGGATTAACAGGAAAAAGCAAAAAATTTCAGAATTGCACCTTGCAATGTGGAGATATTACTGTTTGTGCATTTACAATATTCATTGATTTTTGCCATTGAAAAACATCATGTTATTCATATACCAGAAATGTTTGAAGCTACTGACTGAATGAAAGGAGCTGGCATCTCACTCTCTTTGAATCTTCTTTATCATGCTAGGATTAGCAGGAAAAAGCAAAAAATTTCAGAATTGCACCTTGCAATGTGGAGATATTACTGTTTGTGCATTTACAATATTCATTGATTTTTGCCATTGAAAAACGTCCAGAAATGTTTGAAGCTACTGACTGAATGAAAGGAGCTGGCATCTCACTCTCTTTGAATCTTCTTTATCATGCTAGGATTAGCAGGAAAAAGCAAAAAATTTCAGAATTGCACCTTGCAATGTGGAGATATTACTGTTTGTGCATTTACAATATTCATTGATTTTTGCCATTGAAAAACGTCCAGAAATGTTTGAAGCTACTGACTGAATGAAAGGAGCTGGCATCTCACTCTCTTTGAATCTTCTTTATCATGCTAGGATTAGCAGGAAAAAGCAAAAAATTTCAGAATTGCACCTTGCAATGTGGAGATATTACTGTTTGTGCATTTACAATATTCATTGATTTTTGCCATTGAAAAACATCATGTTATTCATATACCAGAAATGTTTGAAGCTACTGACTGAATGAAAGGAGCTGGCATCTCACTCTCTTTGAATCTTCTTTATCATGCTAGGATTAACAGGAAAAAGCAAAAAATTTCAGAATTGCACCTTGCAATGTGGAGATATTACTGTTTGTGCATTTACAATATTCATTGATTTTTGCCATTGAAAAACATCATGTTATTCATATACCAGAAATGTTTGAAGCTACTGACTGAATGAAAGGAGCTGGCATCTCACTCTCTTTGAATCTTCTTTATCATGCTAGGATTAACAGGAAAAAGCAAAAAATTTCAGAATTGCACCTTGCAATGTGGAGATATTACTGTTTGTGCATTTACAATATTCATTGATTTTTGCCATTGAAAAACATGTTTTTCATATACCAGAAATGTTTGAAGCTACTGACTGAATGAAAGGAGCTGGCATCTCACTCTCTTTGAATCTTCTTTATCCTGCTAGGATTAGCAGGAAAAAGCAAAAAATTTCAGAATTGCACCTTGCAATGTGGAGATATTACTGTTTGTGCATTTACAATATTCATTGATTTTTGCCATTGAAAAACGTCCAGAAATGTTTGAAGCTACTGACTGAATGAAAGGAGCTGGCATCTCACTCTCTTTGAATCTTCTTTATCATGCTAGGATTAGCAGGAAAAAGCAAAAAATTTCAGAATTGCACCTTGCAATGTGGAGATATTACTGTTTGTGCATTTACAATATTCATTGATTTTTGCCATTGAAAAACGTCCAGAAATGTTTGAAGCTACTGACTGAATGAAAGGAGCTGGCATCTCACTCTCTTTGAATCTTCTTTATCATGCTAGGATTAGCAGGAAAAAGCAAAAAATTTCAGAATTGCACCTTGCAATGTGGAGATATTACTGTTTGTGCATTTACAATATTCATTGATTTTTGCCATTGAAAAACGTCCAGAAATGTTTGAAGCTACTGACTGAATGAAAGGAGCTGGCATCTCACTCTCTTTGAATCTTCTTTATCATGCTAGGATTAGCAGGAAAAAGCAAAAAATTTCAGAATTGCACCTTGCAATGTGGAGATATTACTGTTTGTGCATTTACAATATTCATTGATTTTTGCCATTGAAAAACCATGTTATTCATATAATAGAAATGTTTGAAGCTACTGACTGAATGAAAGGAGCTGGCATCTCACTTTCTTTGAATCTTCTTTATCATGCTAGGATTAACAGGAAAAAGCAAAAAATTTCAGAATTGCACCTTGCAATGTGGAGATATTACTGTTTGTGCATTTACAATATTCATTGATTTTTGCCATTGAAAAACATGTTTTTCATATACCAGAAATGTTTGAAGCTACTGACTGAATGAAAGGAGCTGGCATCTCACTCTCTTTGAATCTTCTTTATCATGCTAGGATTAGCAGGAAAAAGCAAAAAATTTCAGAATTGCACCTTGCAATGTGGAGATATTACTGTTTGTGCATTTACAATATTCATTGATTTTTGCCATTGAAAAACATGTTTTTCATATACCAGAAATGTTTGAAGCTACTGACTGAATGAAAGGAGCTGGCATCTCACTCTCTTTGAATCTTCTTTATCATGCTAGGATTAGCAGGAAAAAGCAAAAAATTTCAGAATTGCACCTTGCAATGTGGAGATATTACTATTTGTGCATTTACAATATTCATTGATTTTTGCCATTGAAAAACATGTTTTTCATATACCAGAGATGTTTGAAGCTACTGACTGAATGAAAGGAGCTGGCATCTCACTCTCTTTGAATCTTCTTTATCCTGCTAGGATTAGCAGGAAAAAGCAAAAAATTTCAGAATTGCACCTTGCAATGTGGAGATATTACTGTTTGTGCATTTACAATATTCATTGATTTTTGCCATTGAAAAACGTCCAGAAATGTTTGAAGCTACTGACTGAATGAAAGGAGCTAGCATCTCACTCTCTTTGAATCTTCTTTATCATGCTAGGATTAGCAGGAAAAAGCAAAAAATTTCAGAATTGCACCTTGCAATGTGGAGATATTACTGTTTGTGCATTTACAATATTCATTGATTTTTGCCATTGAAAAACGTCCAGAAATGTTTGAAGCTACTGACTGAATGAAAGGAGCTGGCATCTCACTCTCTTTGAATCTTCTTTATCATCCTAGGATTAGCAGGAAAAAGCAAAAAATTTCAGAATTGCACCTTGCAATGTGGAGATATTACTGTTTGTGCATTTACAATATTCATTGATTTTTGCCATTGAAAAACATCATGTTATTCATATAATAGAAATGTTTGAAGCTACTGACTGAATGAAAGGAGCTGGCATCTCACTCTCTTTGAATCTTCTTTATCATGCTAGGATTAACAGGAAAAAGCAAAAAATTTCAGAATTGCACCTTGCAATGTGGAGATATTACTGTTTGTGCATTTACAATATTCATTGATTTTTGCCATTGAAAAACGTCCAGAAATGTTTGAAGCTACTGACTGAATGAAAGGAGCTGGCATCTCACTCTCTTTGAATCTTCTTTATCATGCTAGGATTAGCAGGAAAAAGCAAAAAATTTCAGAATTGCACCTTGCAATGTGGAGATATTACTGTTTGTGCATTTACAATATTCATTGATTTTTGCCATTGAAAAACGTCCAGAAATGTTTGAAGCTACTGACTGAATGAAAGGAGCTGGCATCTCACTCTCTTTGAATCTTCTTTATCATGCTAGGATTAGCAGGAAAAAGCAAAAAATTTCAGAATTGCACCTTGCAATGTGGAGATATTACTGTTTGTGCATTTACAATATTCATTGATTTTTGCCATTGAAAAACGTCCAGAAATGTTTGAAGCTACTGACTGAATGAAAGGAGCTGGCATCTCACTCTCTTTGAATCTTCTTTATCATGCTAGGATTAGCAGGAAAAAGCAAAAAATTTCAGAATTGCACCTTGCAATGTGGAGATATTACTGTTTGTGCATTTACAATATTCATTGATTTTTGCCATTGAAAAACCATGTTATTCATATAATAGAAATGTTTGAAGCTACTGACTGAATGAAAGGAGCTGGCATCTCACTTTCTTTGAATCTTCTTTATCATGCTAGGATTAACAGGAAAAAGCAAAAAATTTCAGAATTGCACCTTGCAATGTGGAGATATTACTGTTTGTGCATTTACAATATTCATTGATTTTTGCCATTGAAAAACATGTTTTTCATATACCAGAAATGTTTGAAGCTACTGACTGAATGAAAGGAGCTGGCATCTCACTCTCTTTGAATCTTCTTTATCATGCTAGGATTAGCAGGAAAAAGCAAAAAATTTCAGAATTGCACCTTGCAATGTGGAGATATTACTGTTTGTGCATTTACAATATTCATTGATTTTTGCCATTGAAAAACATGTTTTTCATATACCAGAAATGTTTGAAGCTACTGACTGAATGAAAGGAGCTGGCATCTCACTCTCTTTGAATCTTCTTTATCATGCTAGGATTAGCAGGAAAAAGCAAAAAATTTCAGAATTGCACCTTGCAATGTGGAGATATTACTATTTGTGCATTTACAATATTCATTGATTTTTGCCATTGAAAAACATGTTTTTCATATACCAGAGATGTTTGAAGCTACTGACTGAATGAAAGGAGCTGGCATCTCACTCTCTTTGAATCTTCTTTATCCTGCTAGGATTAGCAGGAAAAAGCAAAAAATTTCAGAATTGCACCTTGCAATGTGGAGATATTACTGTTTGTGCATTTACAATATTCATTGATTTTTGCCATTGAAAAACGTCCAGAAATGTTTGAAGCTACTGACTGAATGAAAGGAGCTAGCATCTCACTCTCTTTGAATCTTCTTTATCATGCTAGGATTAGCAGGAAAAAGCAAAAAATTTCAGAATTGCACCTTGCAATGTGGAGATATTACTGTTTGTGCATTTACAATATTCATTGATTTTTGCCATTGAAAAACGTCCAGAAATGTTTGAAGCTACTGACTGAATGAAAGGAGCTGGCATCTCACTCTCTTTGAATCTTCTTTATCATCCTAGGATTAGCAGGAAAAAGCAAAAAATTTCAGAATTGCACCTTGCAATGTGGAGATATTACTGTTTGTGCATTTACAATATTCATTGATTTTTGCCATTGAAAAACATCATGTTATTCATATAATAGAAATGTTTGAAGCTACTGACTGAATGAAAGGAGCTGGCATCTCACTCTCTTTGAATCTTCTTTATCATGCTAGGATTAACAGGAAAAAGCAAAAAATTTCAGAATTGCACCTTGCAATGTGGAGATATTACTGTTTGTGCATTTACAATATTCATTGATTTTTGCCATTGAAAAACGTCCAGAAATGTTTGAAGCTACTGACTGAATGAAAGGAGCTGGCATCTCACTCTGAATCTTCTTTATCATGCTAGGATTAGCAGGAAAAAGCAAAAAATTTCAGAATTGCACCTTGCAATGTGGAAATATTACTGTTTGTGCATTTACAATATTCATTGATTTTTGCCATTGAAAAACATGTTTTTCATATACCAGAAATGTTTGAAGCTACTGACTGAATGAAAGGAGCTGGCATCTCACTCTCTTTGAATCTTCTTTATGATGCTAGGATTAGCAGGAACAAGCAAAAAATTTCAGAATTGCACCTTGCAATGTGGAGATATTACTGTTTGTGCATTTACAATATTCATTGATTTTTGCCATTGAAAAACATGTTTTTCATATACCAGAAATGTTTGAAGCTACTGACTGAATGAAAGGAGCTGGCATCTCACTCTCTTTGAATCTTCTTTATCATGCTAGGATTAGCAGGAAAAAGCAAAAAATTTCAGAATTGCACCTTGCAATGTGGAGATATTACTGTTTGTGCATTTACAATATTCATTGATTTTTGCCATTGAAAAACATGTTTTTCATATACCAGAAATGTTTGAAGCTACTGACTGAATGAAAGGAGCTGGCATCTCACTCTCTTTGAATCTTCTTTATCCTGCTAGGATTAGCAGGAAAAAGCAAAAAATTTCAGAATTGCACCTTGCAATGTGGAGATATTACTGTTTGTGCATTTACAATATTCATTGATTTTTGCCATTGAAAAACGTCCAGAAATGTTTGAAGCTACTGACTGAATGAAAGGAGCTGGCATCTCACTCTCTTTGAATCTTCTTTATCATGCTAGGATTAGCAGGAAAAAGCAAAAAATTTCAGAATTGCACCTTGCAATGTGGAGATATTACTGTTTGTGCATTTACAATATTCATTGATTTTTGCCATTGAAAAACGTCCAGAAATGTTTGAAGCTACTGACTGAATGAAAGGAGCTGGCATCTCACTCTCTTTGAATCTTCTTTATCATGCTAGGATTAGCAGGAAAAAGCAAAAAATTTCAGAATTGCACCTTGCAATGTGGAGATATTACTGTTTGTGCATTTACAATATTCATTGATTTTTGCCATTGAAAAACGTCCAGAAATGTTTGAAGCTACTGACTGAATGAAAGGAGCTGGCATCTCACTCTCTTTGAATCTTCTTTATCATGCTAGGATTAGCAGGAAAAAGCAAAAAATTTCAGAATTGCACCTTGCAATGTGGAGATATTACTGTTTGTGCATTTACAATATTCATTGATTTTTGCCATTGAAAAACATCATGTTATTCATATACCAGAAATGTTTGAAGCTACTGACTGAATGAAAGGAGCTGGCATCTCACTCTCTTTGAATCTTCTTTATCATGCTAGGATTAACAGGAAAAAGCAAAAAATTTCAGAATTGCACCTTGCAATGTGGAGATATTACTGTTTGTGCATTTACAATATTCATTGATTTTTGCCATTGAAAAACATCATGTTATTCATATACCAGAAATGTTTGAAGCTACTGACTGAATGAAAGGAGCTGGCATCTCACTCTCTTTGAATCTTCTTTATCATGCTAGGATTAACAGGAAAAAGCAAAAAATTTCAGAATTGCACCTTGCAATGTGGAGATATTACTGTTTGTGCATTTACAATATTCATTGATTTTTGCCATTGAAAAACGTCCAGAAATGTTTGAAGCTACTGACTGAATGAAAGGAGCTGGCATCTCACTCTCTTTGAATCTTCTTTATCATGCTAGGATTAGCAGGAAAAAGCAAAAAATTTCAGAATTGCACCTTGCAATGTGGAAATATTACTGTTTGTGCATTTACAATATTCATTGATTTTTGCCATTGAAAAACATGTTTTTCATATACCAGAAATGTTTGAAGCTACTGACTGAATGAAAGGAGCTGGCATCTCACTCTCTTTGAATCTTCTTTATCATGCTAGGATTAGCAGGAAAAAGCAAAAAATTTCAGAATTGCACCTTGCAATGTGGAGATATTACTGTTTGTGCATTTACAATATTCATTGATTTTTGCCATTGAAAAACATGTTTTTCATATACCAGAAATGTTTGAAGCTACTGACTGAATGAAAGGAGCTGGCATCTCACTCTCTTTGAATCTTCTTTATCCTGCTAGGATTAGCAGGAAAAAGCAAAAAATTTCAGAATTGCACCTTGCAATGTGGAGATATTACTGTTTGTGCATTTACAATATTCATTGATTTTTGCTATTGAAAAACGTCCAGAAATGTTTGAAGCTACTGACTGAATGAAAGGAGCTGGCATCTCACTCTCTTTGAATCTTCTTTATCATGCTAGGATTAGCAGGAAAAAGCAAAAAATTTCAGAATTGCACCTTGCAATGTGGAGATATTACTGTTTGTGCATTTACAATATTCATTGATTTTTGCCATTGAAAAACGTCCAGAAATGTTTGAAGCTACTGACAATGAAAGGAGCTGGCATCTCACTCTCTTTGAATCTTCTTTATCATGCTAGGATTAGCAGGAAAAAGCAAAAAATTTCAGAATTGCACCTTGCAATGTGGAGATATTACTGTTTGTGCATTTACAATATTCATTGATTTTTGCCATTGAAAAACATCATGTTATTCATATAATAGAAATGTTTGAAGCTACTGACTGAATGAAAGGAGCTGGCATCTCACTCTCTTTGAATCTTCTTTATCATGCTAGGATTAACAGGAAAAAGCAAAACATTTCAGAATTGCACCTTGCAATGTGGAGATATTACTGTTTGTGCATTTACAATATTCATTGATTTTTGCCATTGAAAAACGTCCAGAAATGTTTGAAGCTACTGACTGAATGAAAGGAGCTGGCATCTCACTCTCTTTGAATCTTCTTTATCATGCTAGGATTAGCAGGAAAAAGCAAAAAATTTCAGAATTGCACCTTGCAATGTGGAAATATTACTGTTTGTGCATTTACAATATTCATTGATTTTTGCCATTGAAAAACATGTTTTTCATATACCAGAAATGTTTGAAGCTACTGACTGAATGAAAGGAGCTGGGATCTCACTCTCTTTGAATCTTCTTTATCATGCTAGGATTAGCAGGAAAAAGCAAAAAATTTCAGAATTGCACCTTGCAATGTGGAAATATTACTGTTTGTGCATTTACAATATTCATTGATTTTTGCCATTGAAAAACATGTTTTTCATATACCAGAAATGTTTGAAGCTACTGACTGAATGAAAGGAGCTGGCATCTCACTCTCTTTGAATCTTCTTTATCATGCTAGGATTAGCAGGAAAAAGCAAAAAATTTCAGAATTGCACCTTGCAATGTGGAGATATTACTGTTTGTGCATTTACAATATACATTGATTTTTGCCATTGAAAAACATGTTTTTCATATACCAGAAATGTTTGAAGCTACTGACTGAATGAAAGGAGCTGGCATCTCACTCTCTTTGAATCTTCTTTATCATGCTAGGATTAGCAGGAAAAAGCAAAAAATTTCAGAATTGCACCTTGCAATGTGGAGATATTACTGTTTGTGCATTTACAATATTCATTGATTTTTGCCATTGAAAAACATGTTTTTCATATACCAGAAATGTTTGAAGCTACTGACTGAATGAAAGGAGCTGGCATCTCACTCTCTTTGAATCTTCTTTATCATGCTAGGATTAGCAGGAAAAAGCAAAAAATTTCAGAATTGCACCTTGCAATGTGGAGATATTACTGTTTGTGCATTTACAATATTCATTGATTTTTGCCATTGAAAAACATGTTTTTCATATACCAGAAATGTTTGAAGCTACTGACTGAATGAAAGGAGCTGGCATCTCACTCTCTTTGAATCTTCTTTATCCTGCTAGGATTAGCAGGAAAAAGCAAAAAATTTCAGAATTGCACCTTGCAATGTGGAGATATTACTGTTTGTGCATTTACAATATTCATTGATTTTTGCCATTGAAAAACGTCCAGAAATGTTTGAAGCTACTGACTGAATGAAAGGAGCTGGCATCTCACTCTCTTTGAATCTTCTTTATCATGCTAGGATTAGCAGGAAAAAGCAAAAAATTTCAGAATTGCACCTTGCAATGTGGAGATATTACTGTTTGTGCATTTACAATATTCATTGATTTTTGCCATTGAAAAACGTCCAGAAATGTTTGAAGCTACTGACTGAATGAAAGGAGCTGGCATCTCACTCTCTTTGAATCTTCTTTATCATGCTAGGATTAGCAGGAAAAAGCAAAAAATTTCAGAATTGCACCTTGCAATGTGGAAATATTACTGTTTGTGCATTTACAATATTCATTGATTTTTGCCATTGAAAAACATGTTTTTCATATACCAGAAATGTTTGAAGCTACTGACTGAATGAAAGGAGCTGGCATCTCACTCTCTTTGAATCTTCTTTATCATGCTAGGATTAGCAGGAAAAAGCAAAAAATTTCAGAATTGCACCTTGCAATGTGGAGATATTACTGTTTGTGCATTTACAATATTCATTGATTTTTGCCATTGAAAAACATGTTTTTCATATACCAGAAATGTTTGAAGCTACTGACTGAATGAAAGGAGCTGGCATCTCACTCTCTTTGAATCTTCTTTATCCTGCTAGGATTAGCAGGAAAAAGCAAAAAATTTCAGAATTGCACCTTGCAATGTGGAGATATTACTGTTTGTGCATTTACAATATTCATTGATTTTTGCTATTGAAAAACGTCCAGAAATGTTTGAAGCTACTGACTGAATGAAAGGAGCTGGCATCTCACTCTCTTTGAATCTTCTTTATCATGCTAGGATTAGCAGGAAAAAGCAAAAAATTTCAGAATTGCACCTTGCAATGTGGAGATATTACTGTTTGTGCATTTACAATATTCATTGATTTTTGCCATTGAAAAACGTCCAGAAATGTTTGAAGCTACTGACAATGAAAGGAGCTGGCATCTCACTCTCTTTGAATCTTCTTTATCATGCTAGGATTAGCAGGAAAAAGCAAAAAATTTCAGAATTGCACCTTGCAATGTGGAGATATTACTGTTTGTGCATTTACAATATTCATTGATTTTTGCCATTGAAAAACATCATGTTATTCATATAATAGAAATGTTTGAAGCTACTGACTGAATGAAAGGAGCTGGCATCTCACTCTCTTTGAATCTTCTTTATCATGCTAGGATTAACAGGAAAAAGCAAAACATTTCAGAATTGCACCTTGCAATGTGGAGATATTACTGTTTGTGCATTTACAATATTCATTGATTTTTGCCATTGAAAAACGTCCAGAAATGTTTGAAGCTACTGACTGAATGAAAGGAGCTGGCATCTCACTCTCTTTGAATCTTCTTTATCATGCTAGGATTAGCAGGAAAAAGCAAAAAATTTCAGAATTGCACCTTGCAATGTGGAAATATTACTGTTTGTGCATTTACAATATTCATTGATTTTTGCCATTGAAAAACATGTTTTTCATATACCAGAAATGTTTGAAGCTACTGACTGAATGAAAGGAGCTGGGATCTCACTCTCTTTGAATCTTCTTTATCATGCTAGGATTAGCAGGAAAAAGCAAAAAATTTCAGAATTGCACCTTGCAATGTGGAAATATTACTGTTTGTGCATTTACAATATTCATTGATTTTTGCCATTGAAAAACATGTTTTTCATATACCAGAAATGTTTGAAGCTACTGACTGAATGAAAGGAGCTGGCATCTCACTCTCTTTGAATCTTCTTTATCATGCTAGGATTAGCAGGAAAAAGCAAAAAATTTCAGAATTGCACCTTGCAATGTGGAGATATTACTGTTTGTGCATTTACAATATACATTGATTTTTGCCATTGAAAAACATGTTTTTCATATACCAGAAATGTTTGAAGCTACTGACTGAATGAAAGGAGCTGGCATCTCACTCTCTTTGAATCTTCTTTATCATGCTAGGATTAGCAGGAAAAAGCAAAAAATTTCAGAATTGCACCTTGCAATGTGGAGATATTACTGTTTGTGCATTTACAATATTCATTGATTTTTGCCATTGAAAAACATGTTTTTCATATACCAGAAATGTTTGAAGCTACTGACTGAATGAAAGGAGCTGGCATCTCACTCTCTTTGAATCTTCTTTATCATGCTAGGATTAGCAGGAAAAAGCAAAAAATTTCAGAATTGCACCTTGCAATGTGGAGATATTACTGTTTGTGCATTTACAATATTCATTGATTTTTGCCATTGAAAAACATGTTTTTCATATACCAGAAATGTTTGAAGCTACTGACTGAATGAAAGGAGCTGGCATCTCACTCTCTTTGAATCTTCTTTATCCTGCTAGGATTAGCAGGAAAAAGCAAAAAATTTCAGAATTGCACCTTGCAATGTGGAGATATTACTGTTTGTGCATTTACAATATTCATTGATTTTTGCCATTGAAAAACGTCCAGAAATGTTTGAAGCTACTGACTGAATGAAAGGAGCTGGCATCTCACTCTCTTTGAATCTTCTTTATCATGCTAGGATTAGCAGGAAAAAGCAAAAAATTTCAGAATTGCACCTTGCAATGTGGAGATATTACTGTTTGTGCATTTACAATATTCATTGATTTTTGCCATTGAAAAACGTCCAGAAATGTTTGAAGCTACTGACTGAATGAAAGGAGCTGGCATCTCACTCTCTTTGAATCTTCTTTATCATGCTAGGATTAGCAGGAAAAAGCAAAAAATTTCAGAATTGCACCTTGCAATGTGGAGATATTACTGTTTGTGCATTTACAATATTCATTGATTTTTGCCATTGAAAAACCATGTTATTCATATAATAGAAATGTTTGAAGCTACTGACTGAATGAAAGGAGCTGGCATCTCACTTTCTTTGAATCTTCTTTATCATGCTAGGATTAACAGGAAAAAGCAAAAAATTTCAGAATTGCACCTTGCAATGTGGAGATATTACTGTTTGTGCATTTACAATATTCATTGATTTTTGCCATTGAAAAATGTCCAGAAATGTTTGAAGCTACTGACTGAATGAAAGGAGCTGGCATCTCACTCTCTTTGAATCTTCTTTATCATGCTAGGATTAGCAGGAAAAAGCAAAAAATTTCAGAATTGCACCTTGCAATGTGGAAATATTACTGTTTGTGCATTTACAATATTCATTGATTTTTGCCATTGAAAAACATGTTTTTCATATACCAGAAATGTTTGAAGCTACTGACTGAATGAAAGGAGCTGGCATCTCACTCTCTTTGAATCTTCTTTATCATGCTAGGATTAGCAGGAAAAAGCAAAAAATTTCAGAATTGCACCTTGCAATGTGGAGATATTACTGTTTGTGCATTTACAATATACATTGATTTTTGCCATTGAAAAACATGTTTTTCATATACCAGAAATGTTTGAAGCTACTGACTGAATGAAAGGAGCTGGCATCTCACTCTCTTTGAATCTTCTTTATCATGCTAGGATTAGCAGGAAAAAGCAAAAAATTTCAGAATTGCACCTTGCAATGTGGAGATATTACTGTTTGTGCATTTACAATATTCATTGATTTTTGCCATTGAAAAACATGTTTTTCATATACCAGAAATGTTTGAAGCTACTGACTGAATGAAAGGAGCTGGCATCTCACTCTCTTTGAATCTTCTTTATCATGCTAGGATTAGCAGGAAAAAGCAAAAAATTTCAGAATTGCACCTTGCAATGTGGAGATATTACTGTTTGTGCATTTACAATATTCATTGATTTTTGCCATTGAAAAACATGTTTTTCATATACCAGAAATGTTTGAAGCTACTGACTGAATGAAAGGAGCTGGCATCTCACTCTCTTTGAATCTTCTTTATCCTGCTAGGATTAGCAGGAAAAAGCAAAAAATTTCAGAATTGCACCTTGCAATGTGGAGATATTACTGTTTGTGCATTTACAATATTCATTGATTTTTGCCATTGAAAAACGTCCAGAAATGTTTGAAGCTACTGACTGAATGAAAGGAGCTGGCATCTCACTCTCTTTGAATCTTCTTTATCATGCTAGGATTAGCAGGAAAAAGCAAAAAATTTCAGAATTGCACCTTGCAATGTGGAGATATTACTGTTTGTGCATTTACAATATTCATTGATTTTTGCCATTGAAAAACGTCCAGAAATGTTTGAAGCTACTGACTGAATGAAAGGAGCTGGCATCTCACTCTCTTTGAATCTTCTTTATCATGCTAGGATTAGCAGGAAAAAGCAAAAAATTTCAGAATTGCACCTTGCAATGTGGAGATATTACTGTTTGTGCATTTACAATATTCATTGATTTTTGCCATTGAAAAACCATGTTATTCATATAATAGAAATGTTTGAAGCTACTGACTGAATGAAAGGAGCTGGCATCTCACTTTCTTTGAATCTTCTTTATCATGCTAGGATTAACAGGAAAAAGCAAAAAATTTCAGAATTGCACCTTGCAATGTGGAGATATTACTGTTTGTGCATTTACAATATTCATTGATTTTTGCCATTGAAAAATGTCCAGAAATGTTTGAAGCTACTGACTGAATGAAAGGAGCTGGCATCTCACTCTCTTTGAATCTTCTTTATCATGCTAGGATTAGCAGGAAAAAGCAAAAAATTTCAGAATTGCACCTTGCAATGTGGAAATATTACTGTTTGTGCATTTACAATATTCATTGATTTTTGCCATTGAAAAACATGTTTTTCATATACCAGAAATGTTTGAAGCTACTGACTGAATGAAAGGAGCTGGCATCTCACTCTCTTTGAATCTTCTTTATCATGCTAGGATTAGCAGGAAAAAGCAAAAAATTTCAGAATTGCACCTTGCAATGTGGAGATATTACTGTTTGTGCATTTACAATATTCATTGATTTTTGCCATTGAAAAACATGTTTTTCATATACCAGAAATGTTTGAAGCTACTGACTGAATGAAAGGAGCTGGCATCTCACTCTCTTTGAATCTTCTTTATCATGCTAGGATTAGCAGGAAAAAGCAAAAAATTTCAGAATTGCACCTTGCAATGTGGAGATATTACTGTTTGTGCATTTACAATATTCATTGATTTTTGCCATTGAAAAACATGTTTTTCATATACCAGAAATGTTTGAAGCTACTGACTGAATGAAAGGAGCTGGCATCTCACTCTCTTTGAATCTTCTTTATCATGCTAGGATTAGCAGGAAAAAGCAAAAAATTTCAGAATTGCACCTTGCAATGTGGAGATATTACTATTTGTGCATTTACAATATTCATTGATTTTTGCCATTGAAAAACATGTTTTTCATATACCAGAAATGTTTGAAGCTACTGACTGAATGAAAGGAGCTGGCATCTCACTCTCTTTGAATCTTCTTTATCATCCTAGGATTAGCAGGAAAAAGCAAAAAATTTCAGAATTGCACCTTGCAATGTGGAGATATTACTGTTTGTGCATTTACAATATTCATTGATTTTTGCCATTGAAAAACGTCCAGAAATGTTTGAAGCTACTGACTGAATGAAAGGAGCTAGCATCTCACTCTCTTTGAATCTTCTTTATCATGCTAGGATTAGCAGGAAAAAGCAAAAAATTTCAGAATTGCACCTTGCAATGTGGAGATATTACTGTTTGTGCATTTACAATATTCATTGATTTTTGCCATTGAAAAACGTCCAGAAATGTTTGAAGCTACTGACTGAATGAAAGGAGCTGGCATCTCACTCTCTTTGAATCTTCTTTATCATGCTAGGATTAGCAGGAAAAAGCAAAAAATTTCAGAATTGCACCTTGCAATGTGGAGATATTACTGTTTGTGCATTTACAATATTCATTGATTTTTGCCATTGAAAAACATCATGTTATTCATATAATAGAAATGTTTGAAGCTACTGACTGAATGAAAGGAGCTGGCATCTCACTCTCTTTGAATCTTCTTTATCATGCTAGGATTAACAGGAAAAAGCAAAAAATTTCAGAATTGCACCTTGCAATGTGGAGATATTACTGTTTGTGCATTTACAATATTCATTGATTTTTGCCATTGAAAAACGTCCAGAAATGTTTGAAGCTACTGACTGAATGAAAGGAGCTGGCATCTCACTCTCTTTGAATCTTCTTTATCATGCTAGGATTAGCAGGAAAAAGCAAAAAATTTCAGAATTGCACCTTGCAATGTGGAAATATTACTGTTTGTGCATTTACAATATTCATTGATTTTTGCCATTGAAAAACATGTTTTTCATATACCAGAAATGTTTGAAGCTACTGACTGAATGAAAGGAGCTGGCATCTCACTCTCTTTGAATCTTCTTTATGATGCTAGGATTAGCAGGAACAAGCAAAAAATTTCAGAATTGCACCTTGCAATGTGGAGATATTACTGTTTGTGCATTTACAATATTCATTGATTTTTGCCATTGAAAAACATGTTTTTCATATACCAGAAATGTTTGAAGCTACTGACTGAATGAAAGGAGCTGGCATCTCACTCTCTTTGAATCTTCTTTATCATGCTAGGATTAGCAGGAAAAAGCAAAAAATTTCAGAATTGCACCTTGCAATGTGGAGATATTACTGTTTGTGCATTTACAATATTCATTGATTTTTGCCATTGAAAAACATGTTTTTCATATACCAGAAATGTTTGAAGCTACTGACTGAATGAAAGGAGCTGGCATCTCACTCTCTTTGAATCTTCTTTATCCTGCTAGGATTAGCAGGAAAAAGCAAAAAATTTCAGAATTGCACCTTGCAATGTGGAGATATTACTGTTTGTGCATTTACAATATTCATTGATTTTTGCCATTGAAAAACGTCCAGAAATGTTTGAAGCTACTGACTGAATGAAAGGAGCTGGCATCTCACTCTCTTTGAATCTTCTTTATCATGCTAGGATTAGCAGGAAAAAGCAAAAAATTTCAGAATTGCACCTTGCAATGTGGAGATATTACTGTTTGTGCATTTACAATATTCATTGATTTTTGCCATTGAAAAACGTCCAGAAATGTTTGAAGCTACTGACTGAATGAAAGGAGCTGGCATCTCACTCTCTTTGAATCTTCTTTATCATGCTAGGATTAGCAGGAAAAAGCAAAAAATTTCAGAATTGCACCTTGCAATGTGGAGATATTACTGTTTGTGCATTTACAATATTCATTGATTTTTGCCATTGAAAAACGTCCAGAAATGTTTGAAGCTACTGACTGAATGAAAGGAGCTGGCATCTCACTCTCTTTGAATCTTCTTTATCATGCTAGGATTAGCAGGAAAAAGCAAAAAATTTCAGAATTGCACCTTGCAATGTGGAGATATTACTGTTTGTGCATTTACAATATTCATTGATTTTTGCCATTGAAAAACCATGTTATTCATATAATAGAAATGTTTGAAGCTACTGACTGAATGAAAGGAGCTGGCATCTCACTTTCTTTGAATCTTCTTTATCATGCTAGGATTAACAGGAAAAAGCAAAAAATTTCAGAATTGCACCTTGCAATGTGGAGATATTACTGTTTGTGCATTTACAATATTCATTGATTTTTGCCATTGAAAAATGTCCAGAAATGTTTGAAGCTACTGACTGAATGAAAGGAGCTGGCATCTCACTCTCTTTGAATCTTCTTTATCATGCTAGGATTAGCAGGAAAAAGCAAAAAATTTCAGAATTGCACCTTGCAATGTGGAAATATTACTGTTTGTGCATTTACAATATTCATTGATTTTTGCCATTGAAAAACATGTTTTTCATATACCAGAAATGTTTGAAGCTACTGACTGAATGAAAGGAGCTGGCATCTCACTCTCTTTGAATCTTCTTTATCATGCTAGGATTAGCAGGAAAAAGCAAAAAATTTCAGAATTGCACCTTGCAATGTGGAGATATTACTGTTTGTGCATTTACAATATTCATTGATTTTTGCCATTGAAAAACATGTTTTTCATAAACCAGAAATGTTTGAAGCTACTGACTGAATGAAAGGAGCTGGCATCTCACTCTCTTTGAATCTTCTTTATCATGCTAGGATTAGCAGGAAAAAGCAAAAAATTTCAGAATTGCACCTTGCAATGTGGAGATATTACTGTTTGTGCATTTACAATATTCATTGATTTTTGCCATTGAAAAACATGTTTTTCATATACCAGAAATGTTTGAAGCTACTGACTGAATGAAAGGAGCTGGCATCTCACTCTCTTTGAATCTTCTTTATCATGCTAGGATTAGCAGGAAAAAGCAAAAAATTTCAGAATTGCACCTTGCAATGTGGAGATATTACTATTTGTGCATTTACAATATTCATTGATTTTTGCCATTGAAAAACATGTTTTTCATATACCAGAGATGTTTGAAGCTACTGACTGAATGAAAGGAGCTGGCATCTCACTCTCTTTGAATCTTCTTTATCATGCTAGGATTAACAGGAAAAAGCAAAAAATTTCAGAATTGCACCTTGCAATGTGGAGATATTACTGTTTGTGCATTTACAATATTCATTGATTTTTGCCATTGAAAAACGTCCAGAAATGTTTGAAGCTACTGACTGAATGAAAGGAGCTGGCATCTCACTCTCTTTGAATCTTCTTTATCATGCTAGGATTAGCAGGAAAAAGCAAAAAATTTCAGAATTGCACCTTGCAATGTGGAAATATTACTGTTTGTGCATTTACAATATTCATTGATTTTTGCCATTGAAAAACATGTTTTTCATATACCAGAAATGTTTGAAGCTACTGACTGAATGAAAGGAGCTGGCATCTCACTCTCTTTGAATCTTCTTTATGATGCTAGGATTAGCAGGAACAAGCAAAAAATTTCAGAATTGCACCTTGCAATGTGGAGATATTACTGTTTGTGCATTTACAATATTCATTGATTTTTGCCATTGAAAAACATGTTTTTCATATACCAGAAATGTTTGAAGCTACTGACTGAATGAAAGGAGCTGGCATCTCACTCTCTTTGAATCTTCTTTATCATGCTAGGATTAGCAGGAAAAAGCAAAAAATTTCAGAATTGCACCTTGCAATGTGGAGATATTACTGTTTGTGCATTTACAATATTCATTGATTTTTGCCATTGAAAAACATGTTTTTCATATACCAGAAATGTTTGAAGCTACTGACTGAATGAAAGGAGCTGGCATCTCACTCTCTTTGAATCTTCTTTATCCTGCTAGGATTAGCAGGAAAAAGCAAAAAATTTCAGAATTGCACCTTGCAATGTGGAGATATTACTGTTTGTGCATTTACAATATTCATTGATTTTTGCCATTGAAAAACGTCCAGAAATGTTTGAAGCTACTGACTGAATGAAAGGAGCTGGCATCTCACTCTCTTTGAATCTTCTTTATCATGCTAGGATTAGCAGGAAAAAGCAAAAAATTTCAGAATTGCACCTTGCAATGTGGAGATATTACTGTTTGTGCATTTACAATATTCATTGATTTTTGCCATTGAAAAACGTCCAGAAATGTTTGAAGCTACTGACTGAATGAAAGGAGCTGGCATCTCACTCTCTTTGAATCTTCTTTATCATGCTAGGATTAGCAGGAAAAAGCAAAAAATTTCAGAATTGCACCTTGCAATGTGGAGATATTACTGTTTGTGCATTTACAATATTCATTGATTTTTGCCATTGAAAAACGTCCAGAAATGTTTGAAGCTACTGACTGAATGAAAGGAGCTGGCATCTCACTCTCTTTGAATCTTCTTTATCATGCTAGGATTAGCAGGAAAAAGCAAAAAATTTCAGAATTGCACCTTGCAATGTGGAGATATTACTGTTTGTGCATTTACAATATTCATTGATTTTTGCCATTGAAAAACCATGTTATTCATATAATAGAAATGTTTGAAGCTACTGACTGAATGAAAGGAGCTGGCATCTCACTTTCTTTGAATCTTCTTTATCATGCTAGGATTAACAGGAAAAAGCAAAAAATTTCAGAATTGCACCTTGCAATGTGGAGATATTACTGTTTGTGCATTTACAATATTCATTGATTTTTGCCATTGAAAAATGTCCAGAAATGTTTGAAGCTACTGACTGAATGAAAGGAGCTGGCATCTCACTCTCTTTGAATCTTCTTTATCATGCTAGGATTAGCAGGAAAAAGCAAAAAATTTCAGAATTGCACCTTGCAATGTGGAAATATTACTGTTTGTGCATTTACAATATTCATTGATTTTTGCCATTGAAAAACATGTTTTTCATATACCAGAAATGTTTGAAGCTACTGACTGAATGAAAGGAGCTGGCATCTCACTCTCTTTGAATCTTCTTTATCATGCTAGGATTAGCAGGAAAAAGCAAAAAATTTCAGAATTGCACCTTGCAATGTGGAGATATTACTGTTTGTGCATTTACAATATTCATTGATTTTTGCCATTGAAAAACATGTTTTTCATAAACCAGAAATGTTTGAAGCTACTGACTGAATGAAAGGAGCTGGCATCTCACTCTCTTTGAATCTTCTTTATCATGCTAGGATTAGCAGGAAAAAGCAAAAAATTTCAGAATTGCACCTTGCAATGTGGAGATATTACTGTTTGTGCATTTACAATATTCATTGATTTTTGCCATTGAAAAACATGTTTTTCATATACCAGAAATGTTTGAAGCTACTGACTGAATGAAAGGAGCTGGCATCTCACTCTCTTTGAATCTTCTTTATCATGCTAGGATTAGCAGGAAAAAGCAAAAAATTTCAGAATTGCACCTTGCAATGTGGAGATATTACTATTTGTGCATTTACAATATTCATTGATTTTTGCCATTGAAAAACATGTTTTTCATATACCAGAGATGTTTGAAGCTACTGACTGAATGAAAGGAGCTGGCATCTCACTCTCTTTGAATCTTCTTTATCATGCTAGGATTAGCAGGAAAAAGCAAAAAATTTCAGAATTGCACCTTGCAATGTGGAGATATTACTGTTTGTGCATTTACAATATTCATTGATTTTTGCCATTGAAAAACGTCCAGAAATGTTTGAAGCTACTGACTGAATGAAAGGAGCTGGCATCTCACTCTCTTTGAATCTTCTTTATCATGCTAGGATTAGCAGGAAAAAGCAAAAAATTTCAGAATTGCACCTTGCAATGTGGAGATATTACTGTTTGTGCATTTACAATATTCATTGATTTTTGCCATTGAAAAACGTCCAGAAATGTTTGAAGCTACTGACTGAATGAAAGGAGCTGGCATCTCACTCTCTTTGAATCTTCTTTATCCTGCTAGGATTAGCAGGAAAAAGCAAAAAATTTCAGAATTGCACCTTGCAATGTGGAGATATTACTGTTTGTGCATTTACAATATTCATTGATTTTTGCCATTGAAAAACGTCCAGAAATGTTTGAAGCTACTGACTGAATGAAAGGAGCTAGCATCTCACTCTCTTTGAATCTTCTTTATCATGCTAGGATTAGCAGGAAAAAGCAAAAAATTTCAGAATTGCACCTTGCAATGTGGAGATATTACTGTTTGTGCATTTACAATATTCATTGATTTTTGCCATTGAAAAACATCATGTTATTCATATAATAGAAATGTTTGAAGCTACTGACTGAATGAAAGGAGCTGGCATCTCACTCTCTTTGAATCTTCTTTATCATGCTAGGATTAACAGGAAAAAGCAAAAAATTTCAGAATTGCACCTTGCAATGTGGAGATATTACTGTTTGTGCATTTACAATATTCATTGATTTTTGCCATTGAAAAACGTCCAGAAATGTTTGAAGCTACTGACTGAATGAAAGGAGCTGGCATCTCACTCTCTTTGAATCTTCTTTATCATGCTAGGATTAGCAGGAAAAAGCAAAAAATTTCAGAATTGCACCTTGCAATGTGGAAATATTACTGTTTGTGCATTTACAATATTCATTGATTTTTGCCATTGAAAAACATGTTTTTCATATACCAGAAATGTTTGAAGCTACTGACTGAATGAAAGGAGCTGGCATCTCACTCTCTTTGAATCTTCTTTATGATGCTAGGATTAGCAGGAACAAGCAAAAAATTTCAGAATTGCACCTTGCAATGTGGAGATATTACTGTTTGTGCATTTACAATATTCATTGATTTTTGCCATTGAAAAACATGTTTTTCATATACCAGAAATGTTTGAAGCTACTGACTGAATGAAAGGAGCTGGCATCTCACTCTCTTTGAATCTTCTTTATCATGCTAGGATTAGCAGGAAAAAGCAAAAAATTTCAGAATTGCACCTTGCAATGTGGAGATATTACTGTTTGTGCATTTACAATATTCATTGATTTTTGCCATTGAAAAACATGTTTTTCATATACCAGAAATGTTTGAAGCTACTGACTGAATGAAAGGAGCTGGCATCTCACTCTCTTTGAATCTGCTTTATCCTGCTAGGATTAGCAGGAAAAAGCAAAAAATTTCAGAATTGCACCTTGCAATGTGGAGATATTACTGTTTGTGCATTTACAATATTCATTGATTTTTGCCATTGAAAAACGTCCAGAAATGTTTGAAGCTACTGACTGTATGAAAGGAGCTGGCATCTCACTCTCTTTGAATCTTCTTTATCATGCTAGGATTAGCAGGAAAAAGCAAAAAATTTCAGAATTGCACCTTGCAATGTGGAGATATTACTGTTTGTGCATTTACAATATTCATTGATTTTTGCCATTGAAAAACGTCCAGAAATGTTTGAAGCTACTGACTGAATGAAAGGAGCTGGCATCTCACTCTCTTTGAATCTTCTTTATCATGCTAGGATTAGCAGGAAAAAGCAAAAAATTTCAGAATTGCACCTTGCAATGTGGAGATATTACTGTTTGTGCATTTACAATATTCATTGATTTTTGCCATTGAAAAACGTCCAGAAATGTTTGAAGCTACTGACTGAATGAAAGGAGCTGGCATCTCACTCTCTTTGAATCTTCTTTATCATGCTAGGATTAGCAGGAAAAAGCAAAAAATTTCAGAATTGCACCTTGCAATGTGGAGATATTACTGTTTGTGCATTTACAATATTCATTGATTTTTGCCATTGAAAAACATCATGTTATTCATATACCAGAAATGTTTGAAGCTACTGACTGAATGAAAGGAGCTGGCATCTCACTCTCTTTGAATCTTCTTTATCATGCTAGGATTAACAGGAAAAAGCAAAAAATTTCAGAATTGCACCTTGCAATGTGGAGATATTACTGTTTGTGCATTTACAATATTCATTGATTTTTGCCATTGAAAAACGTCCAGAAATGTTTGAAGCTACTGACTGAATGAAAGGAGCTGGCATCTCACTCTCTTTGAATCTTCTTTATCATGCTAGGATTAGCAGGAAAAAGCAAAAAATTTCAGAATTGCACCTTGCAATGTGGAGATATTACTGTTTGTGCATTTACAATATTCATTGATTTTTGCCATTGAAAAACATGTTTTTCATATACCAGAAATGTTTGAAGCTACTGACTGAATGAAAGGAGCTGGCATCTCACTCTCTTTGAATCTTCTTTATCCTGCTAGGATTAGCAGGAAAAAGCAAAAAATTTCAGAATTGCACCTTGCAATGTGGAGATATTACTGTTTGTGCATTTACAATATTCATTGATTTTTGCTATTGAAAAACGTCCAGAAATGTTTGAAGCTACTGACTGAATGAAAGGAGCTGGCATCTCACTCTCTTTGAATCTTCTTTATCATGCTAGGATTAGCAGGAAAAAGCAAAAAATTTCAGAATTGCACCTTGCAATGTGGAGATATTACTGTTTGTGCATTTACAATATTCATTGATTTTTGCCATTGAAAAACGTCCAGAAATGTTTGAAGCTACTGACTGAATGAAAGGAGCTGGCATCTCACTCTCTTTGAATCTTCTTTATCATGCTAGGATTAGCAGGAAAAAGCAAAAAATTTCAGAATTGCACCTTGCAATGTGGAGATATTACTGTTTGTGCATTTACAATATTCATTGATTTTTGCCATTGAAAAACATCATGTTATTCATATAATAGAAATGTTTGAAGCTACTGACTGAATGAAAGGAGCTGGCATCTCACTCTCTTTGAATCTTCTTTATCATGCTAGGATTAACAGGAAAAAGCAAAACATTTCAGAATTGCACCTTGCAATGTGGAGATATTACTGTTTGTGCATTTACAATATTCATTGATTTTTGCCATTGAAAAACATGTTTTTCATATACCAGAAATGTTTGAAGCTACTGACTGAATGAAAGGAGCTGGCATCTCACTCTGTTTGAATCTTCTTTATCATGCTAGGATTAGCAGGAAAAAGCAAAAAATTTCAGAATTGCACCTTGCAATGTGGAGATATTACTGTTTGTGCATTTACAATATTCATTGATTTTTGCCATTGAAAAACATGTTTTTCATATACCAGAAATGTTTGAAGCTACTGACTGAATGAAAGGAGCTGGCATCTCACTCTCTTTGAATCTTCTTTATCATGCTAGGATTAGCAGGAAAAAGCAAAAAATTTCAGAATTGCACCTTGCAATGTGGAGATATTACTATTTGTGCATTTACAATATTCATTGATTTTTGCCATTGAAAAACATGTTTTTCATATACCAGAAATGTTTGAAGCTACTGACTGAATGAAAGGAGCTGGCATCTCACTCTCTTTGAATCTTCTTTATCATGCTAGGATTAGCAGGAAAAAGCAAAAAATTTCAGAATTGCACCTTGCAATGTGGAGATATTACTGTTTGTGCATTTACAATATTCATTGATTTTTGCCATTGAAAAACGTCCAGAAATGTTTGAAGCTACTGACTGAATGAAAGGAGCTAGCATCTCACTCTCTTTGAATCTTCTTTATCATGCTAGGATTAGCAGGAAAAAGCAAAAAATTTCAGAATTGCACCTTGCAATGTGGAGATATTACTGTTTGTGCATTTACAATATTCATTGATTTTTGCCATTGAAAAACGTCCAGAAATGTTTGAAGCTACTGACTGAATGAAAGGAGCTGGCATCTCACTCTCTTTGAATCTTCTTTATCATGCTAGGATTAGCAGGAAAAAGCAAAAAATTTCAGAATTGCACCTTGCAATGTGGAGATATTACTGTTTGTGCATTTACAATATTCATTGATTTTTGCCATTGAAAAACATCATGTTATTCATATAATAGAAATGTTTGAAGCTACTGACTGAATGAAAGGAGCTGGCATCTCACTCTCTTTGAATCTTCTTTATCATGCTAGGATTAACAGGAAAAAGCAAAAAATTTCAGAATTGCACCTTGCAATGTGGAGATATTACTGTTTGTGCATTTACAATATTCATTGATTTTTGCCATTGAAAAACGTCCAGAAATGTTTGAAGCTACTGACTGAATGAAAGGAGCTGGCATCTCACTCTCTTTGAATCTTCTTTATCATGCTAGGATTAGCAGGAAAAAGCAAAAAATTTCAGAATTGCACCTTGCAATGTGGAAATATTACTGTTTGTGCATTTACAATATTCATTGATTTTTGCCATTGAAAAACATGTTTTTCATATACCAGAAATGTTTGAAGCTACTGACTGAATGAAAGGAGCTGGCATCTCACTCTCTTTGAATCTTCTTTATGATGCTAGGATTAGCAGGAACAAGCAAAAAATTTCAGAATTGCACCTTGCAATGTGGAGATATTACTGTTTGTGCATTTACAATATTCATTGATTTTTGCCATTGAAAAACATGTTTTTCATATACCAGAAATGTTTGAAGCTACTGACTGAATGAAAGGAGCTGGCATCTCACTCTCTTTGAATCTTCTTTATCATGCTAGGATTAGCAGGAAAAAGCAAAAAATTTCAGAATTGCACCTTGCAATGTGGAGATATTACTGTTTGTGCATTTACAATATTCATTGATTTTTGCCATTGAAAAACATGTTTTTCATATACCAGAAATGTTTGAAGCTACTGACTGAATGAAAGGAGCTGGCATCTCACTCTCTTTGAATCTTCTTTATCATGCTAGGATTAGCAGGAAAAAGCAAAAAATTTCAGAATTGCACCTTGCAATGTGGAGATATTACTGTTTGTGCATTTACAATATTCATTGATTTTTGCCATTGAAAAACGTCCAGAAATGTTTGAAGCTACTGACTGAATGAAAGGAGCTGGCATCTCACTCTCTTTGAATCTTCTTTATCATGCTAGGATTAGCAGGAAAAAGCAAAAAATTTCAGAATTGCACCTTGCAATGTGGAGATATTACTGTTTGTGCATTTACAATATTCATTGATTTTTGCCATTGAAAAACGTCCAGAAATGTTTGAAGCTACTGACTGAATGAAAGGAGCTGGCATCTCACTCTCTTTGAATCTTCTTTATCATGCTAGGATTAGCAGGAAAAAGCAAAAAATTTCAGAATTGCACCTTGCAATGTGGAGATATTACTGTTTGTGCATTTACAATATTCATTGATTTTTGCCATTGAAAAACCATGTTATTCATATAATAGAAATGTTTGAAGCTGCTGACTGAATGAAAGGAGCTGGCATCTCACTTTCTTTGAATCTTCTTTATCATGCTAGGATTAACAGGAAAAAGCAAAAAATTTCAGAATTGCACCTTGCAATGTGGAGATATTACTGTTTGTGCATTTACAATATTCATTGATTTTTGCCATTGAAAAATGTCCAGAAATGTTTGAAGCTACTGACTGAATGAAAGGAGCTGGCATCTCACTCTCTTTGAATCTTCTTTATCATGCTAGGATTAGCAGGAAAAAGCAAAAAATTTCAGAATTGCACCTTGCAATGTGGAAATATTACTGTTTGTGCATTTACAATATTCATTGATTTTTGCCATTGAAAAACATGTTTTTCATATACCAGAAATGTTTGAAGCTACTGACTGAATGAAAGGAGCTGGCATCTCACTCTCTTTGAATCTTCTTTATCATGCTAGGATTAGCAGGAAAAAGCAAAAAATTTCAGAATTGCACCTTGCAATGTGGAGATATTACTGTTTGTGTATTTACAATATTCATTGATTTTTGCCATTGAAAAACATGTTTTTCATATACCAGAAATGTTTGAAGCTACTGACTGAATGAAAGGAGCTGGCATCTCACTCTCTTTGAATCTTCTTTATCATGCTAGGATTAGCAGGAAAAAGCAAAAAATTTCAGAATTGCACCTTGCAATGTGGAGATATTACTGTTTGTGCATTTACAATATTCATTGATTTTTGCCATTGAAAAACATGTTTTTCATATACCAGAAATGTTTGAAGCTACTGACTGAATGAAAGGAGCTGGCATCTCACTCTCTTTGAATCTTCTTTATCATGCTAGGATTAGCAGGAAAAAGCAAAAAATTTCAGAATTGCACCTTGCAATGTGGAGATATTACTATTTGTGCATTTACAATATTCATTGATTTTTGCCATTGAAAAACATGTTTTTCATATACCAGAGATGTTTGAAGCTACTGACTGAATGAAAGGAGCTGGCATCTCACTCTCTTTGAATCTTCTTTATCATGCTAGGATTAGCAGGAAAAAGCAAAAAATTTCAGAATTGCACCTTGCAATGTGGAGATATTACTGTTTGTGCATTTACAATATTCATTGATTTTTGCCATTGAAAAACGTCCAGAAATGTTTGAAGCTACTGACTGAATGAAAGGAGCTGGCATCTCACTCTCTTTGAATCTTCTTTATCATGCTAGGATTAGCAGGAAAAAGCAAAAAATTTCAGAATTGCACCTTGCAATGTGGAGATATTACTGTTTGTGCATTTACAATATTCATTGATTTTTGCCATTGAAAAACGTCCAGAAATGTTTGAAGCTACTGACTGAATGAAAGGAGCTGGCATCTCACTCTCTTTGAATCTTCTTTATCCTGCTAGGATTAGCAGGAAAAAGCAAAAAATTTCAGAATTGCACCTTGCAATGTGGAGATATTACTGTTTGTGCATTTACAATATTCATTGATTTTTGCCATTGAAAAACGTCCAGAAATGTTTGAAGCTACTGACTGAATGAAAGGAGCTAGCATCTCACTCTCTTTGAATCTTCTTTATCATGCTAGGATTAGCAGGAAAAAGCAAAAAATTTCAGAATTGCACCTTGCAATGTGGAGATATTACTGTTTGTGCATTTACAATATTCATTGATTTTTGCCATTGAAAAACATCATGTTATTCATATAATAGAAATGTTTGAAGCTACTGACTGAATGAAAGGAGCTGGCATCTCACTCTCTTTGAATCTTCTTTATCATGCTAGGATTAACAGGAAAAAGCAAAAAATTTCAGAATTGCACCTTGCAATGTGGAGATATTACTGTTTGTGCATTTACAATATTCATTGATTTTTGCCATTGAAAAACGTCCAGAAATGTTTGAAGCTACTGACTGAATGAAAGGAGCTGGCATCTCACTCTCTTTGAATCTTCTTTATCATGCTAGGATTAGCAGGAAAAAGCAAAAAATTTCAGAATTGCACCTTGCAATGTGGAAATATTACTGTTTGTGCATTTACAATATTCATTGATTTTTGCCATTGAAAAACATGTTTTTCATATACCAGAAATGTTTGAAGCTACTGACTGAATGAAAGGAGCTGGCATCTCACTCTCTTTGAATCTTCTTTATGATGCTAGGATTAGCAGGAACAAGCAAAAAATTTCAGAATTGCACCTTGCAATGTGGAGATATTACTGTTTGTGCATTTACAATATTCATTGATTTTTGCCATTGAAAAACATGTTTTTCATATACCAGAAATGTTTGAAGCTACTGACTGAATGAAAGGAGCTGGCATCTCACTCTCTTTGAATCTTCTTTATCATGCTAGGATTAGCAGGAAAAAGCAAAAAATTTCAGAATTGCACCTTGCAATGTGGAGATATTACTGTTTGTGCATTTACAATATTCATTGATTTTTGCCATTGAAAAACATGTTTTTCATATACCAGAAATGTTTGAAGCTACTGACTGAATGAAAGGAGCTGGCATCTCACTCTCTTTGAATCTTCTTTATCCTGCTAGGATTAGCAGGAAAAAGCAAAAAATTTCAGAATTGCACCTTGCAATGTGGAGATATTACTGTTTGTGCATTTACAATATTCATTGATTTTTGCCATTGAAAAACGTCCAGAAATGTTTGAAGCTACTGACTGAATGAAAGGAGCTGGCATCTCACTCTCTTTGAATCTTCTTTATCATGCTAGGATTAGCAGGAAAAAGCAAAAAATTTCAGAATTGCACCTTGCAATGTGGAGATATTACTGTTTGTGCATTTACAATATTCATTGATTTTTGCCATTGAAAAACATCATGTTATTCATATACCAGAAATGTTTGAAGCTACTGACTGAATGAAAGGAGCTGGCATCTCACTCTCTTTGAATCTTCTTTATCATGCTAGGATTAACAGGAAAAAGCAAAAAATTTCAGAATTGCACCTTGCAATGTGGAGATATTACTGTTTGTGCATTTACAATATTCATTGATTTTTGCCATTGAAAAACGTCCAGAAATGTTTGAAGCTACTGACTGAATGAAAGGAGCTGGCATCTCACTCTCTTTGAATCTTCTTTATCATGCTAGGATTAGCAGGAAAAAGCAAAAAATTTCAGAATTGCACCTTGCAATGTGGAAATATTACTGTTTGTGCATTTACAATATTCATTGATTTTTGCCATTGAAAAACATGTTTTTCATATACCAGAAATGTTTGAAGCTACTGACTGAATGAAAGGAGCTGGCATCTCACTCTCTTTGAATCTTCTTTATCATGCTAGGATTAGCAGGAAAAAGCAAAAAATTTCAGAATTGCACCTTGCAATGTGGAGATATTACTGTTTGTGCATTTACAATATTCATTGATTTTTGCCATTGAAAAACATGTTTTTCATATACCAGAAATGTTTGAAGCTACTGACTGAATGAAAGGAGCTGGCATCTCACTCTCTTTGAATCTTCTTTATCCTGCTAGGATTAGCAGGAAAAAGCAAAAAATTTCAGAATTGCACCTTGCAATGTGGAGATATTACTGTTTGTGCATTTACAATATTCATTGATTTTTGCTATTGAAAAACGTCCAGAAATGTTTGAAGCTACTGACTGAATGAAAGGAGCTGGCATCTCACTCTCTTTGAATCTTCTTTATCATGCTAGGATTAGCAGGAAAAAGCAAAAAATTTCAGAATTGCACCTTGCAATGTGGAGATATTACTGTTTGTGCATTTACAATATTCATTGATTTTTGCCATTGAAAAACGTCCAGAAATGTTTGAAGCTACTGACTGAATGAAAGGAGCTGGCATCTCACTCTCTTTGAATCTTCTTTATCATGCTAGGATTAGCAGGAAAAAGCAAAAAATTTCAGAATTGCACCTTGCAATGTGGAGATATTACTGTTTGTGCATTTACAATATTCATTGATTTTTTCCATTGAAAAACATCATGTTATTCATATAATAGAAATGTTTGAAGCTACTGACTGAATGAAAGGAGCTGGCATCTCACTCTCTTTGAATCTTCTTTATCATGCTAGGATTAACAGGAAAAAGCAAAACATTTCAGAATTGCACCTTGCAATGTGGAGATATTACTGTTTGTGCATTTACAATATTCATTGATTTTTGCCATTGAAAAACGTCCAGAAATGTTTGAAGCTACTGACTGAATGAAAGGAGCTGGGATCTCACTCTCTTTGAATCTTCTTTATCATGCTAGGATTAGCAGGAAAAAGCAAAAAATTTCAGAATTGCACCTTGCAATGTGGAAATATCACTGTTTGTGCATTTACAATATTCATTGATTTTTGCCATTGAAAAACATGTTTTTCATATACCAGAAATGTTTGAAGCTACTGACTGAATGAAAGGAGCTGGCATCTCACTCTCTTTGAATCTTCTTTATCATGCTAGGATTAGCAGGAAAAAGCAAAAAATTTCAGAATTGCACCTTGCAATGTGGAGATATTACTGTTTGTGCATTTACAATATACATTGATTTTTGCCATTGAAAAACATGTTTTTCATATACCAGAAATGTTTGAAGCTACTGACTGAATGAAAGGAGCTGGCATCTCACTCTCTTTGAATCTTCTTTATCATGCTAGGATTAGCAGGAAAAAGCAAAAAATTTCAGAATTGCACCTTGCAATGTGGAGATATTACTGTTTGTGCATTTACAATATTCATTGATTTTTGCCATTGAAAAACATGTTTTTCATATACCAGAAATGTTTGAAGCTACTGACTGAATGAAAGGAGCTGGCATCTCACTCTCTTTGAATCTTCTTTATCATGCTAGGATTAGCAGGAAAAAGCAAAAAATTTCAGAATTGCACCTTGCAATGTGGAGATATTACTGTTTGTGCATTTACAATATTCATTGATTTTTGCCATTGAAAAACATGTTTTTCATATACCAGAAATGTTTGAAGCTACTGACTGAATGAAAGGAGCTGGCATCTCACTCTCTTTGAATCTTCTTTATCCTGCTAGGATTAGCAGGAAAAAGCAAAAAATTTCAGAATTGCACCTTGCAATGTGGAGATATTACTGTTTGTGCATTTACAATATTCATTGATTTTTGCCATTGAAAAACGTCCAGAAATGTTTGAAGCTACTGACTGAATGAAAGGAGCTGGCATCTCACTCTCTTTGAATCTTCTTTATCATGCTAGGATTAGCAGGAAAAAGCAAAAAATTTCAGAATTGCACCTTGCAATGTGGAGATATTACTGTTTGTGCATTTACAATATTCATTGATTTTTGCCATTGAAAAACGTCCAGAAATGTTTGAAGCTACTGACTGAATGAAAGGAGCTGGCATCTCACTCTCTTTGAATCTTCTTTATCATGCTAGGATTAGCAGGAAAAAGCAAAAAATTTCAGAATTGCACCTTGCAATGTGGAGATATTACTGTTTGTGCATTTACAATATTCATTGATTTTTGCCATTGAAAAACCATGTTATTCATATAATAGAAATGTTTGAAGCTACTGACTGAATGAAAGGAGCTGGCATCTCACTTTCTTTGAATCTTCTTTATCATGCTAGGATTAACAGGAAAAAGCAAAAAATTTCAGAATTGCACCTTGCAATGTGGAGATATTACTGTTTGTGCATTTACAATATTCATTGATTTTTGCCATTGAAAAATGTCCAGAAATGTTTGAAGCTACTGACTGAATGAAAGGAGCTGGCATCTCACTCTCTTTGAATCTTCTTTATCATGCTAGGATTAGCAGGAAAAAGCAAAAAATTTTAGAATTGCACCTTGCAATGTGGAAATATTACTGTTTGTGCATTTACAATATTCATTGATTTTTGCCATTGAAAAACATGTTTTTCATATACCAGAAATGTTTGAAGCTACTGACTGAATGAAAGGAGCTGGCATCTCACTCTCTTTGAATCTTCTTTATCATGCTAGGATTAGCAGGAAAAAGCAAAAAATTTCAGAATTGCACCTTGCAATGTGGAGATATTACTGTTTGTGCATTTACAATATTCATTGATTTTTGCCATTGAAAAACATGTTTTTCATATACCAGAAATGTTTGAAGCTACTGACTGAATGAAAGGAGCTGGCATCTCACTCTCTTTGAATCTTCTTTATCATGCTAGGATTAGCAGGAAAAAGCAAAAAATTTCAGAATTGCACCTTGCAATGTGGAGATATTACTGTTTGTGCATTTACAATATTCATTGATTTTTGCCATTGAAAAACATGTTTTTCATATACCAGAAATGTTTGAAGCTACTGACTGAATGAAAGGAGCTGGCATCTCACTCTCTTTGAATCTTCTTTATCATGCTAGGATTAGCAGGAAAAAGCAAAAAATTTCAGAATTGCACCTTGCAATGTGGAGATATTACTATTTGTGCATTTACAATATTCATTGATTTTTGCCATTGAAAAACATGTTTTTCATATACCAGAAATGTTTGAAGCTACTGACTGAATGAAAGGAGCTGGCATCTCACTCTCTTTGAATCTTCTTTATCATGCTAGGATTAGCAGGAAAAAGCAAAAAATTTCAGAATTGCACCTTGCAATGTGGAGATATTACTGTTTGTGCATTTACAATATTCATTGATTTTTGCCATTGAAAAACGTCCAGAAATGTTTGAAGCTACTGACTGAATGAAAGGAGCTAGCATCTCACTCTCTTTGAATCTTCTTTATCATGCTAGGATTAGCAGGAAAAAGCAAAAAATTTCAGAATTGCACCTTGCAATGTGGAGATATTAC
This sequence comes from Phyllobates terribilis, assembly GCF_046119375.1. Classification (NCBI taxonomy): domain Eukaryota; kingdom Metazoa; phylum Chordata; class Amphibia; order Anura; family Dendrobatidae; genus Phyllobates; species Phyllobates terribilis. The sequence goes on along the minus strand of NW_027364523.1, from coordinate 99,026 downwards.
TGTTTGTGCATTTACAATATTCATTGATTTTTGCCATTGAAAAACGTCCAGAAATGTTTGAAGCTACTGACTGAATGAAAGGAGCTGGCATCTCACTCTCTTTGAATCTTCTTTATCATGCTAGGATTAGCAGGAAAAAGCAAAAAATTTCAGAATTGCACCTTGCAATGTGGAGATATTACTGTTTGTGCATTTACAATATTCATTGATTTTTGCCATTGAAAAACATCATGTTATTCATATAATAGAAATGTTTGAAGCTACTGACTGAATGAAAGGAGCTGGCATCTCACTCTCTTTGAATCTTCTTTATCATGCTAGGATTAACAGGAAAAAGCAAAAAATTTCAGAATTGCACCTTGCAATGTGGAGATATTACTGTTTGTGCATTTACAATATTCATTGATTTTTGCCATTGAAAAACGTCCAGAAATGTTTGAAGCTACTGACTGAATGAAAGGAGCTGGCATCTCACTCTCTTTGAATCTTCTTTATCATGCTAGGATTAGCAGGAAAAAGCAAAAAATTTCAGAATTGCACCTTGCAATGTGGAAATATTACTGTTTGTGCATTTACAATATTCATTGATTTTTGCCATTGAAAAACATGTTTTTCATATACCAGAAATGTTTGAAGCTACTGACTGAATGAAAGGAGCTGGCATCTCACTCTCTTTGAATCTTCTTTATGATGCTAGGATTAGCAGGAACAAGCAAAAAATTTCAGAATTGCACCTTGCAATGTGGAGATATTACTGTTTGTGCATTTACAATATTCATTGATTTTTGCCATTGAAAAACATGTTTTTCATATACCAGAAATGTTTGAAGCTACTGACTGAATGAAAGGAGCTGGCATCTCACTCTCTTTGAATCTTCTTTATCATGCTAGGATTAGCAGGAAAAAGCAAAAAATTTCAGAATTGCACCTTGCAATGTGGAGATATTACTGTTTGTGCATTTACAATATTCATTGATTTTTGCCATTGAAAAACATGTTTTTCATATACCAGAAATGTTTGAAGCTACTGACTGAATGAAAGGAGCTGGCATCTCACTCTCTTTGAATCTTCTTTATCCTGCTAGGATTAGCAGGAAAAAGCAAAAAATTTCAGAATTGCACCTTGCAATGTGGAGATATTACTGTTTGTGCATTTACAATATTCATTGATTTTTGCCATTGAAAAACGTCCAGAAATGTTTGAAGCTACTGACTGAATGAAAGGAGCTGGCATCTCACTCTCTTTGAATCTTCTTTATCATGCTAGGATTAGCAGGAAAAAGCAAAAAATTTCAGAATTGCACCTTGCAATGTGGAGATATTACTGTTTGTGCATTTACAATATTCATTGATTTTTGCCATTGAAAAACGTCCAGAAATGTTTGAAGCTACTGACTGAATGAAAGGAGCTGGCATCTCACTCTCTTTGAATCTTCTTTATCATGCTAGGATTAGCAGGAAAAAGCAAAAAATTTCAGAATTGCACCTTGCAATGTGGAGATATTACTGTTTGTGCATTTACAATATTCATTGATTTTTGCCATTGAAAAACCATGTTATTCATATAATAGAAATGTTTGAAGCTACTGACTGAATGAAAGGAGCTGGCATCTCACTTTCTTTGAATCTTCTTTATCATGCTAGGATTAACAGGAAAAAGCAAAAAATTTCAGAATTGCACCTTGCAATGTGGAGATATTACTGTTTGTGCATTTACAATATTCATTGATTTTTGCCATTGAAAAACATGTTTTTCATATACCAGAAATGTTTGAAGCTACTGACTGAATGAAAGGAGCTGGCATCTCACTCTCTTTGAATCTTCTTTATCATGCTAGGATTAGCAGGAAAAAGCAAAAAATTTCAGAATTGCACCTTGCAATGTGGAGATATTACTGTTTGTGCATTTACAATATTCATTGATTTTTGCCATTGAAAAACATGTTTTTCATATACCAGAAATGTTTGAAGCTACTGACTGAATGAAAGGAGCTGGCATCTCACTCTCTTTGAATCTTCTTTATCATGCTAGGATTAGCAGGAAAAAGCAAAAAATTTCAGAATTGCACCTTGCAATGTGGAGATATTACTATTTGTGCATTTACAATATTCATTGATTTTTGCCATTGAAAAACATGTTTTTCATATACCAGAGATGTTTGAAGCTACTGACTGAATGAAAGGAGCTGGCATCTCACTCTCTTTGAATCTTCTTTATCCTGCTAGGATTAGCAGGAAAAAGCAAAAAATTTCAGAATTGCACCTTGCAATGTGGAGATATTACTGTTTGTGCATTTACAATATTCATTGATTTTTGCCATTGAAAAACGTCCAGAAATGTTTGAAGCTACTGACTGAATGAAAGGAGCTAGCATCTCACTCTCTTTGAATCTTCTTTATCATGCTAGGATTAGCAGGAAAAAGCAAAAAATTTCAGAATTGCACCTTGCAATGTGGAGATATTACTGTTTGTGCATTTACAATATTCATTGATTTTTGCCATTGAAAAACGTCCAGAAATGTTTGAAGCTACTGACTGAATGAAAGGAGCTGGCATCTCACTCTCTTTGAATCTTCTTTATCATCCTAGGATTAGCAGGAAAAAGCAAAAAATTTCAGAATTGCACCTTGCAATGTGGAGATATTACTGTTTGTGCATTTACAATATTCATTGATTTTTGCCATTGAAAAACATCATGTTATTCATATAATAGAAATGTTTGAAGCTACTGACTGAATGAAAGGAGCTGGCATCTCACTCTCTTTGAATCTTCTTTATCATGCTAGGATTAACAGGAAAAAGCAAAAAATTTCAGAATTGCACCTTGCAATGTGGAGATATTACTGTTTGTGCATTTACAATATTCATTGATTTTTGCCATTGAAAAACGTCCAGAAATGTTTGAAGCTACTGACTGAATGAAAGGAGCTGGCATCTCACTCTGAATCTTCTTTATCATGCTAGGATTAGCAGGAAAAAGCAAAAAATTTCAGATTTGCACCTTGCAATGTGGAAATATTACTGTTTGTGCATTTACAATATTCATTGATTTTTGCCATTGAAAAACATGTTTTTCATATACCAGAAATGTTTGAAGCTACTGACTGAATGAAAGGAGCTGGCATCTCACTCTCTTTGAATCTTCTTTATGATGCTAGGATTAGCAGGAACAAGCAAAAAATTTCAGAATTGCACCTTGCAATGTGGAGATATTACTGTTTGTGCATTTACAATATTCATTGATTTTTGCCATTGAAAAACATGTTTTTCATATACCAGAAATGTTTGAAGCTACTGACTGAATGAAAGGAGCTGGCATCTCACTCTCTTTGAATCTTCTTTATCATGCTAGGATTAGCAGGAAAAAGCAAAAAATTTCAGAATTGCACCTTGCAATGTGGAGATATTACTGTTTGTGCATTTACAATATTCATTGATTTTTGCCATTGAAAAACATGTTTTTCATATACCAGAAATGTTTGAAGCTACTGACTGAATGAAAGGAGCTGGCATCTCACTCTCTTTGAATCTTCTTTATCCTGCTAGGATTAGCAGGAAAAAGCAAAAAATTTCAGAATTGCACCTTGCAATGTGGAGATATTACTGTTTGTGCATTTACAATATTCATTGATTTTTGCCATTGAAAAACGTCCAGAAATGTTTGAAGCTACTGACTGAATGAAAGGAGCTGGCATCTCACTCTCTTTGAATCTTCTTTATCATGCTAGGATTAGCAGGAAAAAGCAAAAAATTTCAGAATTGCACCTTGCAATGTGGAGATATTACTGTTTGTGCATTTACAATATTCATTGATTTTTGCCATTGAAAAACGTCCAGAAATGTTTGAAGCTACTGACTGAATGAAAGGAGCTGGCATCTCACTCTCTTTGAATCTTCTTTATCATGCTAGGATTAGCAGGAAAAAGCAAAAAATTTCAGAATTGCACCTTGCAATGTGGAGATATTACTGTTTGTGCATTTACAATATTCATTGATTTTTGCCATTGAAAAACGTCCAGAAATGTTTGAAGCTACTGACTGAATGAAAGGAGCTGGCATCTCACTCTCTTTGAATCTTCTTTATCATGCTAGGATTAGCAGGAAAAAGCAAAAAATTTCAGAATTGCACCTTGCAATGTGGAGATATTACTGTTTGTGCATTTACAATATTCATTGATTTTTGCCATTGAAAAACATCATGTTATTCATATACCAGAAATGTTTGAAGCTACTGACTGAATGAAAGGAGCTGGCATCTCACTCTCTTTGAATCTTCTTTATCATGCTAGGATTAACAGGAAAAAGCAAAAAATTTCAGAATTGCACCTTGCAATGTGGAGATATTACTGTTTGTGCATTTACAATATTCATTGATTTTTGCCATTGAAAAACATGTTTTTCATATACCAGAAATGTTTGAAGCTACTGACTGAATGAAAGGAGCTGGCATCTCACTCTCTTTGAATCTTCTTTATCATGCTAGGATTAGCAGGAAAAAGCAAAAAATTTCAGAATTGCACCTTGCAATGTGGAGATATTACTGTTTGTGCATTTACAATATTCATTGATTTTTGCCATTGAAAAACATGTTTTTCATATACCAGAAATGTTTGAAGCTACTGACTGAATGAAAGGAGCTGGCATCTCACTCTCTTTGAATCTTCTTTATCCTGCTAGGATTAGCAGGAAAAAGCAAAAAATTTCAGAATTGCACCTTGCAATGTGGAGATATTACTGTTTGTGCATTTACAATATTCATTGATTTTTGCTATTGAAAAACGTCCAGAAATGTTTGAAGCTACTGACTGAATGAAAGGAGCTGGCATCTCACTCTCTTTGAATCTTCTTTATCATGCTAGGATTAGCAGGAAAAAGCAAAAAATTTCAGAATTGCACCTTGCAATGTGGAGATATTACTGTTTGTGCATTTACAATATTCATTGATTTTTGCCATTGAAAAACGTCCAGAAATGTTTGAAGCTACTGACTGAATGAAAGGAGCTGGCATCTCACTCTCTTTGAATCTTCTTTATCATGCTAGGATTAGCAGGAAAAAGCAAAAAATTTCAGAATTGCACCTTGCAATGTGGAGATATTACTGTTTGTGCATTTACAATATTCATTGATTTTTGCCATTGAAAAACGTCCAGAAATGTTTGAAGCTACTGACTGAATGAAAGGAGCTGGCATCTCACTCTCTTTGAATCTTCTTTATCATGCTAGGATTAGCAGGAAAAAGCAAAAAATTTCAGAATTGCACCTTGCAATGTGGAGATATTACTGTTTGTGCATTTACAATATTCATTGATTTTTGCCATTGAAAAACCATGTTATTCATATAATAGAAATGTTTGAAGCTACTGACTGAATGAAAGAAGCTGGCATCTCACTTTCTTTGAATCTTCTTTATCATGCTAGGATTAACAGGAAAAAGCAAAAAATTTCAGAATTGCACCTTGCAATGTGGAGATATTACTGTTTGTGCATTTACAATATTCATTGATTTTTGCCATTGAAAAATGTCCAGAAATGTTTGAAGCTACTGACTGAATGAAAGGAGCTGGCATCTCACTCTCTTTGAATCTTCTTTATCATGCTAGGATTAGCAGGAAAAAGCAAAAAATTTCAGAATTGCACCTTGCAATGTGGAGATATTACTGTTTGTGCATTTACAATATACATTGATTTTTGCCATTGAAAAACATGTTTTTCATATACCAGAAATGTTTGAAGCTACTGACTGAATGAAAGGAGCTGGCATCTCACTCTCTTTGAATCTTCTTTATCATGCTAGGATTAGCAGGAAAAAGCAAAAAATTTCAGAATTGCACCTTGCAATGTGGAGATATTACTGTTTGTGCATTTACAATATTCATTGATTTTTGCCATTGAAAAACATGTTTTTCATATACCAGAAATGTTTGAAGCTACTGACTGAATGAAAGGAGCTGGCATCTCACTCTCTTTGAATCTTCTTTATCCTGCTAGGATTAGCAGGAAAAAGCAAAAAATTTCAGAATTGCACCTTGCAATGTGGAGATATTACTGTTTGTGCATTTACAATATTCATTGATTTTTGCCATTGAAAAACGTCCAGAAATGTTTGAAGCTACTGACTGAATGAAAGGAGCTGGCATCTCACTCTCTTTGAATCTTCTTTATCATGCTAGGATTAGCAGGAAAAAGCAAAAAATTTCAGAATTGCACCTTGCAATGTGGAGATATTACTGTTTGTGCATTTACAATATTCATTGATTTTTGCCATTGAAAAACGTCCAGAAATGTTTGAAGCTACTGACTGAATGAAAGGAGCTGGCATCTCACTCTCTTTGAATCTTCTTTATCATGCTAGGATTAGCAGGAAAAAGCAAAAAATTTCAGAATTGCACCTTGCAATGTGGAGATATTACTGTTTGTGCATTTACAATATTCATTGATTTTTGCCATTGAAAAACCATGTTATTCATATAATAGAAATGTTTGAAGCTACTGACTGAATGAAAGGAGCTGGCATCTCACTTTCTTTGAATCTTCTTTATCATGCTAGGATTAACAGGAAAAAGCAAAAAATTTCAGAATTGCACCTTGCAATGTGGAGATATTACTGTTTGTGCATTTACAATATTCATTGATTTTTGCCATTGAAAAATGTCCAGAAATGTTTGAAGCTACTGACTGAATGAAAGGAGCTGGCATCTCACTCTCTTTGAATCTTCTTTATCATGCTAGGATTAGCAGGAAAAAGCAAAAAATTTCAGAATTGCACCTTGCAATGTGGAAATATTACTGTTTGTGCATTTACAATATTCATTGATTTTTGCCATTGAAAAACATGTTTTTCATATACCAGAAATGTTTGAAGCTACTGACTGAATGAAAGGAGCTGGCATCTCACTCTCTTTGAATCTTCTTTATCATGCTAGGATTAGCAGGAAAAAGCAAAAAATTTCAGAATTGCACCTTGCAATGTGGAGATATTACTGTTTGTGCATTTACAATATTCATTGATTTTTGCCATTGAAAAACATGTTTTTCATATACCAGAAATGTTTGAAGCTACTGACTGAATGAAAGGAGCTGGCATCTCACTCTCTTTGAATCTTCTTTATCATGCTAGGATTAGCAGGAAAAAGCAAAAAATTTCAGAATTGCACCTTGCAATGTGGAGATATTACTGTTTGTGCATTTACAATATTCATTGATTTTTGCCATTGAAAAACATGTTTTTCATATACCAGAAATGTTTGAAGCTACTGACTGAATGAAAGGAGCTGGCATCTCACTCTCTTTGAATCTTCTTTATCATGCTAGGATTAGCAGGAAAAAGCAAAAAATTTCAGAATTGCACCTTGCAATGTGGAGATATTACTATTTGTGCATTTACAATATTCATTGATTTTTGCCATTGAAAAACATGTTTTTCATATACCAGAAATGTTTGAAGCTACTGACTGAATGAAAGGAGCTAGCATCTCACTCTCTTTGAATCTTCTTTATCATGCTAGGATTAGCAGGAAAAAGCAAAAAATTTCAGAATTGCACCTTGCAATGTGGAGATATTACTGTTTGTGCATTTACAATATTCATTGATTTTTGCCATTGAAAAACGTCCAGAAATGTTTGAAGCTACTGACTGAATGAAAGGAGCTGGCATCTCACTCTCTTTGAATCTTCTTTATCATGCTAGGATTAGCAGGAAAAAGCAAAAAATTTCAGAATTGCACCTTGCAATGTGGAGATATTACTGTTTGTGCATTTACAATATTCATTGATTTTTGCCATTGAAAAACATCATGTTATTCATATAATAGAAATGTTTGAAGCTACTGACTGAATGAAAGGAGCTGGCATCTCACTCTCTTTGAATCTTCTTTATCATGCTAGGATTAACAGGAAAAAGCAAAAAATTTCAGAATTGCACCTTGCAATGTGGAGATATTACTGTTTGTGCATTTACAATATTCATTGATTTTTGCCATTGAAAAACGTCCAGAAATGTTTGAAGCTACTGACTGAATGAAAGGAGCTGGCATCTCACTCTCTTTGAATCTTCTTTATCATGCTAGGATTAGCAGGAAAAAGCAAAAAATTTCAGAATTGCACCTTGCAATGTGGAAATATTACTGTTTGTGCATTTACAATATTCATTGATTTTTGCCATTGAAAAACATGTTTTTCATATACCAGAAATGTTTGAAGCTACTGACTGAATGAAAGGAGCTGGCATCTCACTCTCTTTGAATCTTCTTTATGATGCTAGGATTAGCAGGAACAAGCAAAAAATTTCAGAATTGCACCTTGCAATGTGGAGATATTACTGTTTGTGCATTTACAATATTCATTGATTTTTGCCATTGAAAAACATGTTTTTCATATACCAGAAATGTTTGAAGCTACTGACTGAATGAAAGGAGCTGGCATCTCACTCTCTTTGAATCTTCTTTATCATGCTAGGATTAGCAGGAAAAAGCAAAAAATTTCAGAATTGCACCTTGCAATGTGGAGATATTACTGTTTGTGCATTTACAATATTCATTGATTTTTGTCATTGAAAAACATGTTTTTCATATACCAGAAATGTTTGAAGCTACTGACTGAATGAAAGGAGCTGGCATCTCACTCTCTTTGAATCTTCTTTATCCTGCTAGGATTAGCAGGAAAAAGCAAAAAATTTCAGAATTGCACCTTGCAATGTGGAGATATTACTGTTTGTGCATTTACAATATTCATTGATTTTTGCCATTGAAAAACGTCCAGAAATGTTTGAAGCTACTGACTGAATGAAAGGAGCTGGCATCTCACTCTCTTTGAATCTTCTTTATCATGCTAGGATTAGCAGGAAAAAGCAAAAAATTTCAGAATTGCACCTTGCAATGTGGAGATATTACTGTTTGTGCATTTACAATATTCATTGATTTTTGCCATTGAAAAACGTCCAGAAATGTTTGAAGCTACTGACTGAATGAAAGGAGCTGGCATCTCACTCTCTTTGAATCTTCTTTATCATGCTAGGATTAGCAGGAAAAAGCAAAAAATTTCAGAATTGCACCTTGCAATGTGGAGATATTACTGTTTGTGCATTTACAATATTCATTGATTTTTGCCATTGAAAAACGTCCAGAAATGTTTGAAGCTACTGACTGAATGAAAGGAGCTGGCATCTCACTCTCTTTGAATCTTCTTTATCATGCTAGGATTAGCAGGAAAAAGCAAAAAATTTCAGAATTGCACCTTGCAATGTGGAGATATTACTGTTTGTGCATTTACAATATTCATTGATTTTTGCCATTGAAAAACCATGTTATTCATATAATAGAAATGTTTGAAGCTACTGACTGAATGAAAGGAGCTGGCATCTCACTTTCTTTGAATCTTCTTTATCATGCTAGGATTAACAGGAAAAAGCAAAAAATTTCAGAATTGCACCTTGCAATGTGGAGATATTACTGTTTGTGCATTTACAATATTCATTGATTTTTGCCATTGAAAAATGTCCAGAAATGTTTGAAGCTACTGACTGAATGAAAGGAGCTGGCATCTCACTCTCTTTGAATCTTCTTTATCATGCTAGGATTAGCAGGAAAAAGCAAAAAATTTCAGAATTGCACCTTGCAATGTGGAAATATTACTGTTTGTGCATTTACAATATTCATTGATTTTTGCCATTGAAAAACATGTTTTTCATATACCAGAAATGTTTGAAGCTACTGACTGAATGAAAGGAGCTGGCATCTCACTCTCTTTGAATCTTCTTTATCATGCTAGGATTAGCAGGAAAAAGCAAAAAATTTCAGAATTGCACCTTGCAATGTGGAGATATTACTGTTTGTGCATTTACAATATTCATTGATTTTTGCCATTGAAAAACATGTTTTTCATATACCAGAAATGTTTGAAGCTACTGACTGAATGAAAGGAGCTGGCATCTCACTCTCTTTGAATCTTCTTTATCATGCTAGGATTAGCAGGAAAAAGCAAAAAATTTCAGAATTGCACCTTGCAATGTGGAGATATTACTGTTTGTGCATTTACAATATTCATTGATTTTTGCCATTGAAAAACATGTTTTTCATATACCAGAAATGTTTGAAGCTACTGACTGAATGAAAGGAGCTGGCATCTCACTCTCTTTGAATCTTCTTTATCATGCTAGGATTAGCAGGAAAAAGCAAAAAATTTCAGAATTGCACCTTGCAATGTGGAGATATTACTATTTGTGCATTTACAATATTCATTGATTTTTGCCATTGAAAAACATGTTTTTCATATACCAGAGATGTTTGAAGCTACTGACTGAATGAAAGGAGCTGGCATCTCACTCTCTTTGAATCTTCTTTATCATGCTAGGATTAGCAGGAAAAAGCAAAAAATTTCAGAATTGCACCTTGCAATGTGGAGATATTACTGTTTGTGCATTTACAATATTCATTGATTTTTGCCATTGAAAAACGTCCAGAAATGTTTGAAGCTACTGACTGAATGAAAGGAGCTGGCATCTCACTCTCTTTGAATCTTCTTTATCATGCTACGATTAGCAGGAAAAAGCAAAAAATTTCAGAATTGCACCTTGCAATGTGGAGATATTACTGTTTGTGCATTTACAATATTCATTGATTTTTGCCATTGAAAAACGTCCAGAAATGTTTGAAGCTACTGACTGAATGAAAGGAGCTGGCATCTCACTCTCTTTGAATCTTCTTTATCCTGCTAGGATTAGCAGGAAAAAGCAAAAAATTTCAGAATTGCACCTTGCAATGTGGAGATATTACTGTTTGTGCATTTACAATATTCATTGATTTTTGCCATTGAAAAACGTCCAGAAATGTTTGAAGCTACTGACTGAATGAAAGGAGCTAGCATCTCACTCTCTTTGAATCTTCTTTATCATGCTAGGATTAGCAGGAAAAAGCAAAAAATTTCAGAATTGCACCTTGCAATGTGGAGATATTACTGTTTGTGCATTTACAATATTCATTGATTTTTGCCATTGAAAAACATCATGTTATTCATATAATAGAAATGTTTGAAGCTACTGACTGAATGAAAGGAGCTGGCATCTCACTCTCTTTGAATCTTTTTTATCATGCTAGGATTAACAGGAAAAAGCAAAAAATTTCAGAATTGCACCTTGCAATGTGGAGATATTACTGTTTGTGCATTTACAATATTCATTGATTTTTGCCATTGAAAAACGTCCAGAAATGTTTGAAGCTACTGACTGAATGAAAGGAGCTGGCATCTCACTCTCTTTGAATCTTCTTTATCATGCTAGGATTAGCAGGAAAAAGCAAAAAATTTCAGAATTGCACCTTGCAATGTGGAAATATTACTGTTTGTGCATTTACAATATTCATTGATTTTTGCCATTGAAAAACATGTTTTTCATATACCAGAAATGTTTGAAGCTACTGACTGAATGAAAGGAGCTGGCATCTCACTCTCTTTGAATCTTCTTTATGATGCTAGGATTAGCAGGAACAAGCAAAAAATTTCAGAATTGCACCTTGCAATGTGGAGATATTACTGTTTGTGCATTTACAATATTCATTGATTTTTGCCATTGAAAAACATGTTTTTCATATACCAGAAATGTTTGAAGCTACTGACTGAATGAAAGGAGCTGGCATCTCACTCTCTTTGAATCTTCTTTATCATGCTAGGATTAGCAGGAAAAAGCAAAAAATTTCAGAATTGCACCTTGCAATGTGGAGATATTACTGTTTGTGCATTTACAATATTCATTGATTTTTGCCATTGAAAAACATGTTTTTCATATACCAGAAATGTTTGAAGCTACTGACTGAATGAAAGGAGCTGGCATCTCACTCTCTTTGAATCTTCTTTATCCTGCTAGGATTAGCAGGAAAAAGCAAAAAATTTCAGAATTGCACCTTGCAATGTGGAGATATTACTGTTTGTGCATTTACAATATTCATTGATTTTTGCCATTGAAAAACGTCCAGAAATGTTTGAAGCTACTGACTGAATGAAAGGAGCTGGCATCTCACTCTCTTTGAATCTTCTTTATCATGCTAGGATTAGCAGGAAAAAGCAAAAAATTTCAGAATTGCACCTTGCAATGTGGAGATATTACTGTTTGTGCATTTACAATATTCATTGATTTTTGCCATTGAAAAACGTCCAGAAATGTTTGAAGCTACTGACTGAATGAAAGGAGCTGGCATCTCACTCTCTTTGAATCTTCTTTATCATGCTAGGATTAGCAGGAAAAAGCAAAAAATTTCAGAATTGCACCTTGCAATGTGGAGATATTACTGTTTGTGCATTTACAATATTCATTGATTTTTGCCATTGAAAAACGTCCAGAAATGTTTGAAGCTACTGACTGAATGAAAGAAGCTGGCATCTCACTCTCTTTGAATCTTCTTTATCATGCTAGGATTAGCAGGAAAAAGCAAAAAATTTCAGAATTGCACCTTGCAATGTGGAGATATTACTGTTTGTGCATTTACAATATTCATTGATTTTTGCCATTGAAAAACATCATGTTATTCATATACCAGAAATGTTTGAAGCTACTGACTGAATGAAAGGAGCTGGCATCTCATTCTCTTTGAATCTTCTTTATCATGCTAGGATTAACAGGAAAAAGCAAAAAATTTCAGAATTGCACCTTGCAATGTGGAGATATTACTGTTTGTGCATTTACAATATTCATTGATTTTTGCCATTGAAAAACGTCCAGAAATGTTTGAAGCTACTGACTGAATGAAAGGAGCTGGCATCTCACTCTCTTTGAATCTTCTTTATCATGCTAGGATTAGCAGGAAAAAGCAAAAAATTTCAGAATTGCACCTTGCAATGTGGAAATATTACTGTTTGTGCATTTACAATATTCATTGATTTTTGCCATTGAAAAACATGTTTTTCATATACCAGAAATGTTTGAAGCTACTGACTGAATGAAAGGAGCTGGCATCTCACTCTCTTTGAATCTTCTTTATCATGCTAGGATTAGCAGGAAAAAGCAAAAAATTTCAGAATTGCACCTTGCAATGTGGAGATATTACTGTTTGTGCATTTACAATATTCATTGATTTTTGCCATTGAAAAACATGTTTTTCATATACCAGAAATGTTTGAAGCTACTGACTGAATGAAAGGAGCTGGCATCTCACTCTCTTTGAATCTTCTTTATCCTGCTAGGATTAGCAGGAAAAAGCAAAAAATTTCAGAATTGCACCTTGCAATGTGGAGATATTACTGTTTGTGCATTTACAATATTCATTGATTTTTGCTATTGAAAAACGTCCAGAAATGTTTGAAGCTACTGACTGAATGAAAGGAGCTGGCATCTCACTCTCTTTGAATCTTCTTTATCATGCTAGGATTAGCAGGAAAAAGCAAAAAATTTCAGAATTGCACCTTGCAATGTGGAGATATTACTGTTTGTGCATTTACAATATTCATTGATTTTTGCCATTGAAAAACGTCCAGAAATGTTTGAAGCTACTGACTGAATGAAAGGAGCTGGCATCTCACTCTCTTTGAATCTTCTTTATCATGCTAGGATTAGCAGGAAAAAGCAAAAAATTTCAGAATTGCACCTTGCAATGTGGAGATATTACTGTTTGTGCATTTACAATATTCATTGATTTTTGCCATTGAAAAACATCATGTTATTCATATAATAGAAATGTTTGAAGCTACTGACTGAATGAAAGGAGCTGGCATCTCACTCTCTTTGAATCTTCTTTATCATGCTAGGATTAACAGGAAAAAGCAAAACATTTCAGAATTGCACCTTGCAATGTGGAGATATTACTGTTTGTGCATTTACAATATTCATTGATTTTTGCCATTGAAAAACGTCCAGAAATGTTTGAAGCTACTGACTGAATGAAAGGAGCTGGCATCTCACTCTCTTTGAATCTTCTTTATCATGCTAGGATTAGCAGGAAAAAGCAAAAAATTTCAGAATTGCACCTTGCAATGTGGAAATATTACTGTTTGTGCATTTACAATATTCATTGATTTTTGCCATTGAAAAACATGTTTTTCATATACCAGAAATGTTTGAAGCTACTGACTGAATGAAAGGAGCTGGGATCTCACTCTCTTTGAATCTTCTTTATCATGCTAGGATTAGCAGGAAAAAGCAAAAAATTTCAGAATTGCACCTTGCAATGTGGAAATATTACTGTTTGTGCATTTACAATATTCATTGATTTTTGCCATTGAAAAACATGTTTTTCATATACCAGAAATGTTTGAAGCTAGTGACTGAATGAAAGGAGCTGGCATCTCACTCTCTTTGAATCTTCTTTATCATGCTAGGATTAGCAGGAAAAAGCAAAAAATTTCAGAATTGCACCTTGCAATGTGGAGATATTACTGTTTGTGCATTTACAATATACATTGATTTTTGCCATTGAAAAACATGTTTTTCATATACCAGAAATGTTTGAAGCTACTGACTGAATGAAAGGAGCTGGCATCTCACTCTCTTTGAATCTTCTTTATCATGCTAGGATTAGCAGGAAAAAGCAAAAAATTTCAGAATTGCACCTTGCAATGTGGAGATATTACTGTTTGTGCATTTACAATATTCATTGATTTTTGCCATTGAAAAACATGTTTTTCATATACCAGAAATGTTTGAAGCTACTGACTGAATGAAAGGAGCTGGCATCTCACTCTCTTTGAATCTTCTTTATCATGCTAGGATTAGCAGGAAAAAGCAAAAAATTTCAGAATTGCACCTTGCAATGTGGAGATATTACTGTTTGTGCATTTACAATATTCATTGATTTTTGCCATTGAAAAACATGTTTTTCATATACCAGAAATGTTTGAAGCTACTGACTGAATGAAAGGAGCTGGCATCTCACTCTCTTTGAATCTTCTTTATCCTGCTAGGATTAGCAGGAAAAAGCAAAAAATTTCAGAATTGCACCTTGCAATGTGGATATATTACTGTTTGTGCATTTACAATATTCATTGATTTTTGCCATTGAAAAACGTCCAGAAATGTTTGAAGCTACTGACTGAATGAAAGGAGCTGGCATCTCACTCTCTTTGAATCTTCTTTATCATGCTAGGATTAGCAGGAAAAAGCAAAAAATTTCAGAATTGCACCTTGCAATGTGGAGATATTACTGTTTGTGCATTTACAATATTCATTGATTTTTGCCATTGAAAAACGTCCAGAAATGTTTGAAGCTACTGACTGAATGAAAGGAGCTGGCATCTCACTCTCTTTGAATCTTCTTTATCATGCTAGGATTAGCAGGAAAAAGCAAAAAATTTCAGAATTGCACCTTGCAATGTGGAGATATTACTGTTTGTGCATTTACAATATTCATTGATTTTTGCCATTGAAAAACCATGTTATTCATATAATAGAAATGTTTGAAGCTACTGACTGAATGAAAGGAGCTGGCATCTCACTTTCTTTGAATCTTCTTTATCATGCTAGGATTAACAGGAAAAAGCAAAAAATTTCAGAATTGCACCTTGCAATGTGGAGATATTACTGTTTGTGCATTTACAATATTCATTGATTTTTGCCATTGAAAAATGTCCAGAAATGTTTGAAGCTACTGACTGAATGAAAGGAGCTGGCATCTCACTCTCTTTGAATCTTCTTTATCATGCTAGGATTAGCAGGAAAAAGCAAAAAATTTCAGAATTGCACCTTGCAATGTGGAAATATTACTGTTTGTGCATTTACAATATTCATTGATTTTTGCCATTGAAAAACATGTTTTTCATATACCAGAAATGTTTGAAGCTACTGACTGAATGAAAGGAGCTGGCATCTCACTCTCTTTGAATCTTCTTTATCCTGCTAGGATTAGCAGGAAAAAGCAAAAAATTTCAGAATTGCACCTTGCAATGTGGAGATATTACTGTTTGTGCATTTACAATATTCATTGATTTTTGCTATTGAAAAACGTCCAGAAATGTTTGAAGCTACTGACTGAATGAAAGGAGCTGGCATCTCACTCTCTTTGAATCTTCTTTATCATGCTAGGATTAGCAGGAAAAAGCAAAAAATTTCAGAATTGCACCTTGCAATGTGGAGATATTACCGTTTGTGCATTTACAATATTCATTGATTTTTGCCATTGAAAAACGTCCAGAAATGTTTGAAGCTACTGACTGAATGAAAGGAGCTGGCATCTCACTCTCTTTGAATCTTCTTTATCATGCTAGGATTAGCAGGAAAAAGCAAAAAATTTCAGAATTGCACCTTGCAATGTGGAAATATTACTGTTTGTGCATTTACAATATTCATTGATTTTTGCCATTGAAAAACATGTTTTTCATATACCAGAAATGTTTGAAGCTACTGACTGAATGAAAGGAGCTGGGATCTCACTCTCTTTGAATCTTCTTTATCATGCTAGGATTAGCAGGAAAAAGCAAAAAATTTCAGAATTGCACCTTGCAATGTGGAAATATTACTGTTTGTGCATTTACAATATTCATTGATTTTTGCCATTGAAAAACATGTTTTTCATATACCAGAAATGTTTGAAGCTAGTGACTGAATGAAAGGAGCTGGCATCTCACTCTCTTTGAATCTTCTTTATCATGCTAGGATTAGCAGGAAAAAGCAAAAAATTTCAGAATTGCACCTTGCAATGTGGAGATATTACTGTTTGTGCATTTACAATATACATTGATTTTTGCCATTGAAAAACATGTTTTTCATATACCAGAAATGTTTGAAGCTACTGACTGAATGAAAGGAGCTGGCATCTCACTCTCTTTGAATCTTCTTTATCATGCTAGGATTAGCAGGAAAAAGCAAAAAATTTCAGAATTGCACCTTGCAATGTGGAGATATTACTGTTTGTGCATTTACAATATTCATTGATTTTTGCCATTGAAAAACATGTTTTTCATATACCAGAAATGTTTGAAGCTACTGACTGAATGAAAGGAGCTGGCATCTCACTCTCTTTGAATCTTCTTTATCATGCTAGGATTAGCAGGAAAAAGCAAAAAATTTCAGAATTGCACCTTGCAATGTGGAGATATTACTGTTTGTGCATTTACAATATTCATTGATTTTTGCCATTGAAAAACATGTTTTTCATATACCAGAAATGTTTGAAGCTACTGACTGAATGAAAGGAGCTGGCATCTCACTCTCTTTGAATCTTCTTTATCCTGCTAGGATTAGCAGGAAAAAGCAAAAAATTTCAGAATTGCACCTTGCAATGTGGAGATATTACTGTTTGTGCATTTACAATATTCATTGATTTTTGCCATTGAAAAACGTCCAGAAATGTTTGAAGCTACTGACTGAATGAAAGGAGCTGGCATCTCACTCTCTTTGAATCTTCTTTATCATGCTAGGATTAGCAGGAAAAAGCAAAAAATTTCAGAATTGCACCTTGCAATGTGGAGATATTACTGTTTGTGCATTTACAATATTCATTGATTTTTGCCATTGAAAAACGTCCAGAAATGGTTGAAGCTACTGACTGAATGAAAGGAGCTGGCATCTCACTCTCTTTGAATCTTCTTTATCATGCTAGGATTAGCAGGAAAAAGCAAAAAATTTCAGAATTGCACCTTGCAATGTGGAGATATTACTGTTTGTGCATTTACAATATTCATTGATTTTTGCCATTGAAAAACCATGTTATTCATATAATAGAAATGTTTGAAGCTACTGACTGAATGAAAGGAGCTGGCATCTCACTTTCTTTGAATCTTCTTTATCATGCTAGGATTAACAGGAAAAAGCAAAAAATTTCAGAATTGCACCTTGCAATGTGGAGATATTACTGTTTGTGCATTTACAATATTCATTGATTTTTGCCATTGAAAAATGTCCAGAAATGTTTTAAGCTACTGACTGAATGAAAGGAGCTGGCATCTCACTCTCTTTGAATCTTCTTTATCATGCTAGGATTAGCAGGAAAAAGCAAAAAATTTCAGAATTGCACCTTGCAATGTGGAAATATTACTGTTTGTGCATTTACAATATTCATTGATTTTTGCCATTGAAAAACATGTTTTTCATATACCAGAAATGTTTGAAGCTACTGACTGAATGAAAGGAGCTGGCATCTCACTCTCTTTGAATCTTCTTTATCATGCTAGGATTAGCAGGAAAAAGCAAAAAATTTCAGAATTGCACCTTGCAATGTGGAGATATTACTGTTTGTGCATTTACAATATTCATTGATTTTTGCCATTGAAAAACATGTTTTTCATATACCAGAAATGTTTGAAGCTACTGACTGAATGAAAGGAGCTGGCATCTCACTCTCTTTGAATCTTCTTTATCCTGCTAGGATTAGCAGGAAAAAGCAAAAAATTTCAGAATTGCACCTTGCAATGTGGAGATATTACTGTTTGTGCATTTACAATATTCATTGATTTTTGCTATTGAAAAACGTCCAGAAATGTTTGAAGCTACTGACTGAATGAAAGGAGCTGGCATCTCACTCTCTTTGAATCTTCTTTATCATGCTAGGATTAGCAGGAAAAAGCAAAAAATTTCAGAATTGCACCTTGCAATGTGGAGATATTACCGTTTGTGCATTTACAATATTCATTGATTTTTGCCATTGAAAAACGTCCAGAAATGTTTGAAGCTACTGACTGAATGAAAGGAGCTGGCATCTCACTCTCTTTGAATCTTCTTTATCATGCTAGGATTAGCAGGAAAAAGCAAAAAATTTCAGAATTGCACCTTGCAATGTGGAGATATTACTGTTTGTGCATTTACAATATTCATTGATTTTTGCCATTGAAAAACATCATGTTATTCATATAATAGAAATGTTTGAAGCTACTGACTGAATGAAAGGAGCTGGCATCTCACTCTCTTTGAATCTTCTTTATCATGCTAGGATTAACAGGAAAAAGCAAAACATTTCAGAATTGCACCTTGCAATGTGGAGATATTACTGTTTGTGCATTTACAATATTCATTGATTTTTGCCATTGAAAAACGTCCAGAAATGTTTGAAGCTACTGACTGAATGAAAGGAGCTGGCATCTCACTCTCTTTGAATCTTCTTTATCATGCTAGGATTAGCAGGAAAAAGCAAAAAATTTCAGAATTGCACCTTGCAATGTGGAAATATTACTGTTTGTGCATTTACAATATTCATTGATTTTTGCCATTGAAAAACATGTTTTTCATATACCAGAAATGTTTGAAGCTACTGACTGAATGAAAGGAGCTGGGATCTCACTCTCTTTGAATCTTCTTTATCATGCTAGGATTAGCAGGAAAAAGCAAAAAATTTCAGAATTGCACCTTGCAATGTGGAAATATTACTGTTTGTGCATTTACAATATTCATTGATTTTTGCCATTGAAAAACATGTTTTTCATATACCAGAAATGTTTGAAGCTACTGACTGAATGAAAGGAGCTGGCATCTCACTCTCTTTGAATCTTCTTTATCATGCTAGGATTAGCAGGAAAAAGCAAAAAATTTCAGAATTGCACCTTGCAATGTGGAGATATTACTGTTTGTGCATTTACAATATTCATTGATTTTTGCCATTGAAAAACGTCCAGAAATGTTTGAAGCTACTGACTGAATGAAAGGAGCTGGCATCTCACTCTATTTGAATCTTCTTTATCATGCTAGGATTAGCAGGAAAAAGCAAAAAATTTCAGAATTGCACCTTGCAATGTGGAGATATTACTGTTTGTGCATTTACAATATTCATTGATTTTTGCCATTGAAAAACGTCCAGAAATGTTTATACCAGAAATGTTTGAAGCTACTGACTGAATGAAAGGAGCTGGCATCTCACTCTCTTTGAATCTTCTTTATCATGCTAAGAGGAGCAGGAAAAAGCAAAAAATTTCAGAATTGCACCTTGCAATGCGGAGAAATTACTGTTTGTGCATTTACAATATTCATTGATTTTTGCCATTGAAAAACGTCCAGAAATTACTGAAGCTACTGACTGAATGAAAGGAGCTGGCATCTCACTCTCTTTGAATCTTCTTTATCATGCTAGGATTTGCAGGAAAAAGCAAAAAATTTCAGAATTGCACCTTGCAATGTGGAGATATTACTGTTTGTGCATTTACAATATTCATTGATTTTTGCCATTGAAAAACATCATGTTATTCATATACCAGAAATGTTTGAAGCTACTGACTGAATGAAAGGAGCTGGCATCTCACTCTCTTTGAATCTTCTTTATCATGCTAGGATTATCAGTAAAAAGCAAAAAATTTCAGAATTGCACCTTGCAATGTGGAGATATTACTGTTTGTGCATTTACAATATTCATTGATTTTTGCCATTGAAAAACGTCCAGAAATGTTTGAAGCTACTGACTGAATGAAAGGAGCTGGCATCTCACTCTATTTGAATCTTCTTTATCATGCTAGGATTAGCAGGAAAAAGCAAAAAATTTCAGCATTGCACCTTGCAATGTGGAGATATTACTGTTTGTGCATTTACAATATTCATTGATTTTTGCCATTGAAAAACGTCCAGAAATGTTTATACCAGAAATGTTTGAAGCTACTGACTGAATGAAAGGAGCTGGCATCTCACTCTCTTTGAATCTTCTTTATCATGCTAAGAGGAGCAGGAAAAAGCAAAAAATTTCAGAATTGCACCTTGCAATGCGGAGAAGTTACTGTTTGTGCATTTACAATATTCATTGATTTTTGCCATTGAAAAACATCATGTTATTCATATACCAGAAATGATTGAAGCTACTGACTGAATGAAAGGAGCTGGCATCTCACTCTCTTTGAATCTTCTTTATCATGCTAAGAGGAGCAGGAAAAAGCAAAAAATTTCAGAATTGCACCTTGCAATGCGGAGAAATTACTGTTTGTGCATTTACAATATTCATTGATTTTTGCCATTGAAAAACGTCCAGAAATGATTGAAGCTACTGACTGAATGAAAGGAGCTGGCATCTCACTCTCTTTGAATCTTCTTTATCATGCTAAGAGGAGCAGGAAAAAGCAAAAAATTTCAGAATTGCACCTTGCAATGCGGAGAAATTACTGTTTGTGCATTTACAATATTCATTGATTTTTGCCATTGAAAAACGTCCAGAAATGATTGAAGCTACTGACTGAATGAAAGGAGCTGGCATCTCACTCTCTTTGAATCTTCTTTATCATGCTAAGAGGAGCAGGAAAAAGCAAAAAAATTCAGAATTGCACCTTGCAATGCGGAGAAATTACTGTTTGTGCATTTACAATATTCATTGATTTTTGCCATTGAAAAACATCATGTTATTCATATACCAGAAATGATTGAAGCTACTGACTGAATGAATGGAGCGGGCATCTCACTCTCTTTGAAACTTCTTTTTCATGCTAAGAGGAGCAGGAAAAAGCAAAAAATTTCAGAATTGCACCTTGCAATGCGGAGAAATTACTGTTTGTGCATTTACAATATTCATCGATTTTTGCCATTGAAAAACGTCCAGAAATGATTGAAGCTACTGACTGAATGAAAGGAGCTGGCATCTCACTCTCTTTGAATCTTCTTTATCATGCTAAGAGGAGCAGGAAAAAGCAAAAAATTTCAGAATTGCACCTTGCAATGCGGAGAAATTACTGCTTGTGCATTTACAATATTCATTGATTTTTGCCATTGAAAAACGTCCAGAAATGATTGAAGCTACTGACTGAATGAAAGGAGCTGGCATCTCACTCTCTTTGAATCTTCTTTATCATGCTAAGAGGAGCAGGAAAAAGCAAAAAATTTCAGAATTGCACCTTGCAATGCGGAGAAATTACTGTTTGTGCATTTACAATATTCATTGATTTTTGCCATTGAAAAACGTCCAGAAATGTTTGAAGCTACTGACTGAATGAAAGGAGCTGGCATCTCACTCTCTTTGAATCTTCTTTATCATGCTAGGATCAGCAGGAAAAAGCAAAAAATTTCAGAATTGCACCTTGCAATGTGGAGATATTACTGTTTGTGCATTTACAATATTCATTGATTTTTGCCATTGAAAAACGTCCAGAAATGTTTGAAGCTACTGACTGAATGAAAGGAGCTGGCATCTCACTCTATTTGAATCTTCTTTATCATGCTAGGATTAGCAGGAAAAAGCAAAAAATTTCAGCATTGCACCTTGCAATGTGGAGATATTACTGTTTGTGCATTTACAATATTCATTGATTTTTGCCATTGAAAAACGTCCAGAAATGTTTATACCAGAAATGTTTGAAGCTACTGACTGAATGAAAGGAGCTGGCATCTCACTCTCTTTGAATCTTCTTTATCATGCTAAGAGGAGCAGGAAAAAGCAAAAAATTTCAGAATTGCACCTTGCAATGCGGACAAGTTACTGTTTGTGCATTTACAATATTCATTGATTTTTGCCATTGAAAAACATCATGTTATTCATATACCAGAAATGATTGAAGCTACTGACTGAATGAAAGGAGCTGGCATCTCACTCTCTTTGAATCTTCTTTATCATGCTAAGAGGAGCAGGAAAAAGCAAAAAATTTCAGAATTGCACCTTGCAATGCGGAGAAATTACTGTTTGTGCATTTACAATATTCATTGATTTTTGCCATTGAAAAACGTCCAGAAATGATTGAAGCTACTGACTGAATGAAAGGAGCTGGCATCTCACTCTCTTTGAATCTTCTTTATCATGCTAAGAGGAGCAGGAAAAAGCAAAAAATTTCAGAATTGCACCTTGCAATGCGGAGAAATTACTGTTTGTGCATTTACAATATTCATTGATTTTTGCCATTGAAAAACGTCCAGAAATGATTGAAGCTACTGACTGAATGAAAGGAGCTGGCATCTCACTCTCTTTGAATCTTCTTTATCATGCTAAGAGGAGCAGGAAAAAGCAAAAAATTTCAGAATTGCACCTTGCAATGCGGAGAAATTACTGTTTGTGCATTTACAATATTCATTGATTTTTGCCATTGAAAAACGTCCAGAAATGATTGAAGCTACTGACTGAATGAAAGGAGCTGGCATCTCACTCTCTTTGAATCTTCTTTATCATGCTAGCATTAGCAGGAAAAAGCAAAAAATTTCAGAATTGCACCTTGCAATGTGGAGATATTACTGTTTGTGCATTTACAATATTCATTGATTTTTGCCATTGAAAAACGTCCAGAAATGTTTATACCAGAAATGTTTGAAGCTACTGACTGAATGAAAGGAGCTGGCATCTCACTCTCTTTGAATCTTCTTTATCATGCTAAGAGGAGCAGGAAAAAGCAAAAAATTTCAGAATTGCACCTTGCAATGCGGAGAAATTACTGTTTGTGCATTTACAATATTCATTGATTTTTGCCATTGAAAAACGTCCAGAAATTACTGAAGCTACTGACTGAATGAAAGGAGCTGGCATCTCACTCTCTTTGAATCTTCTTTATCATGCTAGGATTAGCAGGAAAAAGCAAAAAATTTAAGAATTGCACCTTGCAATGTGGAGATATTACTGTTTGTGCATTTACAATATTCATTGATTTTTGCCATTGAAAAACATCATGTTATTCATATACCAGAAATGTTTGAAGCTACTGACTGAATGAAAGGAGCTGGCATCTCACTCTCTTTGAATCTTCTTTATCATGCTAGGATTAGCAGGAAAAAGCAAAAAATTTCAGAATTACACCTTGCAATGTGGAGATATTACTGTTTGTGCATTTACAATATTCATTGATTTTTGCCATTGAAAAACGTCCAGAAATGTTTGAAGCTACTGACTGAATGAAAGGAGCTGGCATCTCACTCTATTTGAATCTTCTTTATCATGCTAGCATTAGCAGGAAAAAGCAAAAAATTTCAGAATTGCACCTTGCAATGTGGAGATATTACTGTTTGTGCATTTACAATATTCATTGATTTTTGCCATTGAAAAACGTCCAGAAATGTTTATACCAGAAATGTTTGAAGCTACTGACTGAATGAAAGGAGCTGGCATCTCACTCTCTTTGAATCTTCTTTATCATGCTAAGAGGAGCAGGAAAAAGCAAAAAATTTCAGAATTGCACCTTGCAATGCGGAGAAATTACTGTTTGTGCATTTACAATATTCATTGATTTTTGCCATTGAAAAACGTCCAGAAATTACTGAAGCTACTGACTGAATGAAAGGAGCTGGCATCTCACTCTCTTTGAATCTTCTTTATCATGCTAGGATTAGCAGGAAAAAGCAAAAAATTTAAGAATTGCACCTTGCAATGTGGAGATATTACTGTTTGTGCATTTACAATATTCATTGATTTTTGCCATTGAAAAACATCATGTTATTCATATACCAGAAATGTTTGAAGCTACTGACTGAATGAAAGGAGCTGGCATCTCACTCTCTTTGAATCTTCTTTATCATGCTAGGATTAGCAGGAAAAAGCAAAAAATTTCAGAATTGCACCTTGCAATGTGGAGATATTACTGTTTGTGCATTTACAATATTCATTGATTTTTGCCATTGAAAAACGTCCAGAAATGTTTGAAGCTACTGACTGAATGAAAGGAGCTGGCATCTCACTCTATTTGAATCTTCTTTATCATGCTAGGATTAGCAGGAAAAAGCAAAAAATTTCAGCATTGCACCTTGCAATGTGGAGATATTACTGTTTGTGCATTTACAATATTCATTGATTTTTGCCATTGAAAAACGTCCAGAAATGTTTATACCAGAAATGTTTGAAGCTACTGACTGAATGAAAGGAGCTGGCATCTCACTCTCTTTGAATCTTCTTTATCATGCTAAGAGGAGCAGGAAAAAGCAAAAAATTTCAGAATTGCACCTTGCAATGCGGAGAAGTTACTGTTTGTGCATTTACAATATTCATTGATTTTTGCCATTGAAAAACATCATGTTATTCATATACCAGAAATGATTGAAGCTACTGACTGAATGAAAGGAGCTGGCATCTCACTCTCTTTGAATCTTCTTTATCATGCTAAGAGGAGCAGGAAAAAGCAAAAAATTTCAGAATTGCACCTTGCAATGCGGAGAAATTACTGTTTGTGCATTTACAATATTCATTGATTTTTGCCATTGAAAAACGTCCAGAAATGATTGAAGCTACTGACTGAATGAAAGGAGCTGGCATCTCACTCTCTTTGAATCTTCTTTATCATGCTAAGAGGAGCAGGAAAAAGCAAAAAAATTTCAGAATTGCACCTTGCAATGCGGAGAAATTACTGTTTGTGCATTTACAATATTCATTGATTTTTGCCATTGAAAAACGTCCAGAAATGATTGAAGCTACTGACTGAATGAAAGGAGCTGGCATCTCACTCTCTTTGAATCTTCTTTATCATGCTAGGATTAGCAGGAAAAAGCAAAAAATTTCAGAATTGCACCTTGCAATGTGGAGATATTACTGTTTGTGCATTTACAATATTCATTGATTTTTGCCATTGAAAAACGTCCAGAAATGTTTGAAGCTACTGACTGAATGAAAGGAGCTGGCATCTCACTCTATTTGAATCTTCTTTATCATGCTAGGATTAGCAGGAAAAAGCAAAAAATTTCAGAATTGCACCTTGCAATGTGGAGATATTACTGTTTGTGCATTTACAATATTCATTGATTTTTGCCATTGAAAAATGTCCAGAAATGTTTATACCAGAAATGTTTGAAGCTACTGACTGAATGAAAGGAGCTGGCATCTCACTCTCTTTGAATCTTCTTTATCATGCTAAGAGGAGCAGGAAAAAGCAAAAAATTTCAGAATTGCACCTTGCAATGCGGAGAAATTACTGTTTGTGCATTTACAATATTCATTGATTTTTGCCATTGAAAAACGTCCAGAAATTACTGAAGCTACTGACTGAATGAAAGGAGCTGGCATCTCACTCTCTTTGAATCTTCTTTATCATGCTAAGAGGAGCAGGAAAAAGCAAAACATTTCAGAATTGCACCTTGCAATGCGGAGAAATTACTGTTTGTGCATTTACAATATTCATTGATTTTTGCCATTGAAAAACGTCCAGAAATGATTGAAGCTACTGACTGAATGAAAGGAGCTGGCATTTCACTCTCTTTGAATCTTCTTTACCATGCTAAGAGGAGCAGGAAAAAGCAAAAAATTTCAGAATTGCACCTTGCAATGCGGAGAAATTACTGTTTGTGCATTTACAATATTCATTGATTTTTGCCATTGAAAAACATCATGTTATTCATATACCAGAAATGATTGAAGCTACTGACTGAATGAAAGGAGCTGGCATCTCACTCTCTTTGAATCTTCTTTATCATGCTAAGAGGAGCAGGAAAAAGCAAAAAATTTCAGAATTGCACCTTGCAATGCGGAGAAATTACTGTTTGTGCATTTACAATATTCATTGATTTTTGCCATTGAAAAACGTCCAGAAATGATTGAAGCTACTGACTGAATGAAAGGAGCTGGCATGTAACTCTCTTTGAGTCTTCTTTATCATGCTTAGAGGAGCAGGAAAAAGCAAAAAATTTCAGAATTGCACCTTGCAATGCGGAGAAATTACTGTTTGTGCATTTACAATATTCATTGATTTTTGCCATTGAAAAACATCATGTTATTCATATACCAGAAATGTTTGAAGCTACTGACTGAATGAAAGAAGCTGGCATCTCACTATCTTTGAATCTTCTTTATCATGCTAAGAGGAGCAGGAAAAAGCAAAAAATTTCAGAATTCCACCTTACAATGCGGAGAAATTACTGTTTGTGCATTTACAATATTCATTGATTTTTGCCATTGAAAAACGTCCAGAAAAGATTGAAGCTACTGACTGAATGAAAGGAGCTGGCATCTCACTCTCTTTGAATCTTCTTTATCATGCTAAGAGGAGCAGGAAAAAGCAAAAAATTTCCGAATTGCACCTTGCAATGCGGAGAAATTACTGTTTGTGCATTTACAATATTCATTGATTTTTGCCATTGAAAAACATCATGTTATTCATATACCAGAAATGTTTGAAGCTACTGACTGAATGAAAGGAGCTGGCATCTCACTCTCTTTGAATCTTCTTTATCATGCTAAGAGGAGCAGGAAAAAGCAAAAAATTTCAGAATTGCACCTTGCAATGCGGAGAAATTACTGCTTGTGCATTTACAATATTCATTGATTTTTGCCATTGAAAAACATCCAGAAATGATTGAAGCTACTGACTGAATGAAAGGAGCTGGCATCTCACTCTCTTTGAATCTTCTTTATCATGCTAAGAGGAGCAGGAAAAAGCAAAAAATTTCAGAATTGCACCTTGCAATGCGGAGAAATTACTGTTTGTGCATTTACAATATTCATTGATTTTTGCCATTGAAAAACGTCCAGAAATGTTTGAAGCTACTGACTGAATGAAAGGAGCTGGCATCTCACTCTCTTTGAATCTTCTTTATCATGCTAGGATTAGCAGGAAAAAGCAAAAAATTTCAGAATTGCACCTTGCAATGTGGAGATATTACTGTTTGTGCATTTACAATATTCATTGATTTTTGCCATTGAAAAACGTCCAGAAATGTTTGAAGCTACTGACTGAATGAAAGGAGCTGGCATCTCACTCTCTTTGAATCTTCTTTATCATGCTAGGAGTAGCAGGAAAAAGCAAAAAATTTCAGAATTGCACCTTGCAATGTGGAGATATTACTGTTTGTGCATTTACAATATTCATTGATTTTTGCCATTGAAAAACGTCCAGAAATGTTTGAAGCTACTGACTGAATGAAAGGAGCTGGCATCTCACTCTCTTTGAATCTTCTTTATCATGCTAGGATTAGCAGGAAAAAGCAAAAAATTTCAGAATTGCACCTTGCAATGTGGAGATATTACTGTTTGTGCATTTACAATATTCATTGATTTTTGCCATTGAAAAACATCATGTTATTCATATACCAGAAATGTTTGAAGCTACTGACTGAATGAAAGGAGCTGGCATCTCACTCTCTTTGAATCTTCTTTATCATGCTAGGATTAGCAGGAAAAAGCAAAAAATTTCAGAATTGCACCTTGCAATGCGGAGAAATTACTGTTTGTGCATTTACAATATTCATCGATTTTTGCCATTGAAAAACGTCCAGAAATGATTGAAGCTACTGACTGAATGAAAGGAGCTGGCATCTCACTCTCTTTGAATCTTCTTTATCATGCTAAGAGGAGCAGGAAAAAGCAAAAAATTTCAGAATTGCACCTTGCAATGCGGAGAAATTACTGCTTGTGCATTTACAATATTCATTGATTTTTGCCATTGAAAAACGTCCAGAAATGATTGAAGCTACTGACTGAATGAAAGGAGCTGGCATCTCACTCTCTTTGAATCTTCTTTATCATGCTAAGAGGAGCAGGAAAAAGCAAAAAATTTCAGAATTGCACCTTGCAATGCGGAGAAATTACTGTTTGTGCATTTACAATATTCATTGATTTTTGCCATTGAAAAACGTCCAGAAATGTTTGAAGCTACTGACTGAATGAAAGGAGCTGGCATCTCACTCTCTTTGAATCTTCTTTATCATGCTAGGATCAGCAGGAAAAAGCAAAAAATTTCAGAATTGCACCTTGCAATGTGGAGATATTACTGTTTGTGCATTTACAATATTCATTGATTTTTGCCATTGAAAAACGTCCAGAAATGTTTGAAGCTACTGACTGAATGAAAGGAGCTGGCATCTCACTCTATTTGAATCTTCTTTATCATGCTAGGATTAGCAGGAAAAAGCAAAAAATTTCAGCATTGCACCTTGCAATGTGGAGATATTACTGTTTGTGCATTTACAATATTCATTGATTTTTGCCATTGAAAAACGTCCAGAAATGTTTATACCAGAAATGTTTGAAGCTACTGACTGAATGAAAGGAGCTGGCATCTCACTCTCTTTGAATCTTCTTTATCATGCTAAGAGGAGCAGGAAAAAGCAAAAAATTTCAGAATTGCACCTTGCAATGCGGACAAGTTACTGTTTGTGCATTTACAATATTCATTGATTTTTGCCATTGAAAAACATCATGTTATTCATATACCAGAAATGATTGAAGCTACTGACTGAATGAAAGGAGCTGGCATCTCACTCTCTTTGAATCTTCTTTATCATGCTAAGAGGAGCAGGAAAAAGCAAAAAATTTCAGAATTGCACCTTGCAATGCGGAGAAATTACTGTTTGTGCATTTACAATATTCATTGATTTTTGCCATTGAAAAACGTCCAGAAATGATTGAAGCTACTGACTGAATGAAAGGAGCTGGCATCTCACTCTCTTTGAATCTTCTTTATCATGCTAAGAGGAGCAGGAAAAAGCAAAAAATTTCAGAATTGCACCTTGCAATGCGGAGAAATTACTGTTTGTGCATTTACAATATTCATTGATTTTTGCCATTGAAAAACGTCCAGAAATGATTGAAGCTACTGACTGAATGAAAGGAGCTGGCATCTCACTCTCTTTGAATCTTCTTTATCATGCTAAGAGGAGCAGGAAAAAGCAAAAAATTTCAGAATTGCACCTTGCAATGCGGAGAAATTACTGTTTGTGCATTTACAATATTCATTGATTTTTGCCATTGAAAAACGTCCAGAAATGATTGAAGCTACTGACTGAATGAAAGGAGCTGGCATCTCACTCTCTTTGAATCTTCTTTATCATGCTAGCATTAGCAGGAAAAAGCAAAAAATTTCAGAATTGCACCTTGCAATGTGGAGATATTACTGTTTGTGCATTTACAATATTCATTGATTTTTGCCATTGAAAAACGTCCAGAAATGTTTATACCAGAAATGTTTGAAGCTACTGACTGAATGAAAGGAGCTGGCATCTCACTCTCTTTGAATCTTCTTTATCATGCTAAGAGGAGCAGGAAAAAGCAAAAAATTTCAGAATTGCACCTTGCAATGCGGAGAAATTACTGTTTGTGCATTTACAATATTCATTGATTTTTGCCATTGAAAAACGTCCAGAAATTACTGAAGCTACTGACTGAATGAAAGGAGCTGGCATCTCACTCTCTTTGAATCTTCTTTATCATGCTAGGATTAGCAGGAAAAAGCAAAAAATTTAAGAATTGCACCTTGCAATGTGGAGATATTACTGTTTGTGCATTTACAATATTCATTGATTTTTGCCATTGAAAAACATCATGTTATTCATATACCAGAAATGTTTGAAGCTACTGACTGAATGAAAGGAGCTGGCATCTCACTCTCTTTGAATCTTCTTTATCATGCTAGGATTAGCAGGAAAAAGCAAAAAATTTCAGAATTGCACCTTGCAATGTGGAGATATTACTGTTTGTGCATTTACAATATTCATTGATTTTTGCCATTGAAAAACGTCCAGAAATGTTTGAAGCTACTGACTGAATGAAAGGAGCTGGCATCTCACTCTATTTGAATCTTCTTTATCATGCTAGGATTAGCAGGAAAAAGCAAAAAATTTCAGCATTGCACCTTGCAATGTGGAGATATTACTGTTTGTGCATTTACAATATTCATTGATTTTTGCCATTGAAAAACGTCCAGAAATGTTTATACCAGAAATGTTTGAAGCTACTGACTGAATGAAAGGAGCTGGCATCTCACTCTCTTTGAATCTTCTTTATCATGCTAAGAGGAGCAGGAAAAAGCAAAAAATTTCAGAATTGCACCTTGCAATGCGGAGAAGTTACTGTTTGTGCATTTACAATATTCATTGATTTTTGCCATTGAAAAACATCATGTTATTCATATACCAGAAATGATTGAAGCTACTGACTGAATGAAAGGAGCTGGCATCTCACTCTCTTTGAATCTTCTTTATCATGCTAAGAGGAGCAGGAAAAAGCAAAAAATTTCAGAATTGCACCTTGCAATGCGGAGAAATTACTGTTTGTGCATTTACAATATTCATTGATTTTTGCCATTGAAAAACGTCCAGAAATGATTGAAGCTACTGACTGAATGAAAGGAGCTGGCATCTCACTCTCTTTGAATCTTCTTTATCATGCTAAGAGGAGCAGGAAAAAGCAAAAAAATTTCAGAATTGCACCTTGCAATGCGGAGAAATTACTGTTTGTGCATTTACAATATTCATTGATTTTTGCCATTGAAAAACGTCCAGAAATGATTGAAGCTACTGACTGAATGAAAGGAGCTGGCATCTCACTCTCTTTGAATCTTCTTTATCATGCTAGGATTAGCAGGAAAAAGCAAAAAATTTCAGAATTGCACCTTGCAATGTGGAGATATTACTGTTTGTGCATTTACAATATTCATTGATTTTTGCCATTGAAAAACGTCCAGAAATGTTTGAAGCTACTGACTGAATGAAAGGAGCTGGCATCTCACTCTATTTGAATCTTCTTTATCATGCTAGGATTAGCAGGAAAAAGCAAAAAATTTCAGAATTGCACCTTGCAATGTGGAGATATTACTGTTTGTGCATTTACAATATTCATTGATTTTTGCCATTGAAAAATGTCCAGAAATGTTTATACCAGAAATGTTTGAAGCTACTGACTGAATGAAAGGAGCTGGCATCTCACTCTCTTTGAATCTTCTTTATCATGCTAAGAGGAGCAGGAAAAAGCAAAAAATTTCAGAATTGCACCTTGCAATGCGGAGAAATTACTGTTTGTGCATTTACAATATTCATTGATTTTTGCCATTGAAAAACGTCCAGAAATTGCTGAAGCTACTGACTGAATGAAAGGAGCTGGCATCTCACTCTCTTTGAATCTTCTTTATCATGCTAAGAGGAGCAGGAAAAAGCAAAACATTTCAGAATTGCACCTTGCAATGCGGAGAAATTACTGTTTGTGCATTTACAATATTCATTGATTTTTGCCATTGAAAAACGTCCAGAAATGATTGAAGCTACTGACTGAATGAAAGGAGCTGGCATTTCACTCTCTTTGAATCTTCTTTACCATGCTAAGAGGAGCAGGAAAAAGCAAAAAATTTCAGAATTGCACCTTGCAATGCGGAGAAATTACTGTTTGTGCATTTACAATATTCATTGATTTTTGCCATTGAAAAACATCATGTTATTCATATACCAGAAATGATTGAAGCTACTGACTGAATGAAAGGAGCTGGCATCTCACTCTCTTTGAATCTTCTTTATCATGCTAAGAGGAGCAGGAAAAAGCAAAAAATTTCAGAATTGCACCTTGCAATGCGGAGAAATTACTGTTTGTGCATTTACAATATTCATTGATTTTTGCCATTGAAAAACGTCCAGAAATGATTGAAGCTACTGACTGAATGAAAGGAGCTGGCATGTAACTCTCTTTGAGTCTTCTTTATCATGCTAAGAGGAGCAGGAAAAAGCAAAAAATTTCAGAATTGCACCTTGCAATGCGGAGAAATTACTGTTTGTGCATTTACAATATTCATTGATTTTTGCCATTGAAAAACATCATGTTATTCATATACCAGAAATGTTTGAAGCTACTGACTGAATGAAAGAAGCTGGCATCTCACTATCTTTGAATCTTCTTTATCATGCTAAGAGGAGCAGGAAAAAGCAAAAAATTTCAGAATTCCACCTTACAATGCGGAGAAATTACTGTTTGTGCATTTACAATATTCATTGATTTTTGCCATTGAAAAACGTCCAGAAAAGATTGAAGCTACTGACTGAATGAAAGGAGCTGGCATCTCACTCTCTTTGAATCTTCTTTATCATGCTAAGAGGAGCAGGAAAAAGCAAAAAATTTCCGAATTGCACCTTGCAATGCGGAGAAATTACTGTTTGTGCATTTACAATATTCATTGATTTTTGCCATTGAAAAACATCATGTTATTCATATACCAGAAATGTTTGAAGCTACTGACTGAATGAAAGGAGCTGGCATCTCACTCTCTTTGAATCTTCTTTATCATGCTAAGAGGAGCAGGAAAAAGCAAAAAATTTCAGAATTGCACCTTGCAATGCGGAGAAATTACTGCTTGTGCATTTACAATATTCATTGATTTTTGCCATTGAAAAACATCCAGAAATGATTGAAGCTACTGACTGAATGAAAGGAGCTGGCATCTCACTCTCTTTGAATCTTCTTTATCATGCTAAGAGGAGCAGGAAAAAGCAAAAAATTTCAGAATTGCACCTTGCAATGCGGAGAAATTACTGTTTGTGCATTTACAATATTCATTGATTTTTGCCATTGAAAAACGTCCAGAAATGTTTGAAGCTACTGACTGAATGAAAGGAGCTGGCATCTCACTCTCTTTGAATCTTCTTTATCATGCTAGGATTAGCAGGAAAAAGCAAAAAATTTCAGAATTGCACCTTGCAATGTGGAGATATTACTGTTTGTGCATTTACAATATTCATTGATTTTTGCCATTGAAAAACGTCCAGAAATGTTTGAAGCTACTGACTGAATGAAAGGAGCTGGCATCTCACTCTCTTTGAATCTTCTTTATCATGCTAGGAGTAGCAGGAAAAAGCAAAAAATTTCAGAATTGCACCTTGCAATGTGGAGATATTACTGTTTGTGCATTTACAATATTCATTGATTTTTGCCATTGAAAAACGTCCAGAAATGTTTGAAGCTACTGACTGAATGAAAGGAGCTGGCATCTCACTCTCTTTGAATCTTCTTTATCATGCTAGGATTAGCAGGAAAAAGCAAAAAATTTCAGAATTGCACCTTGCAATGTGGAGATATTACTGTTTGTGCATTTACAATATTCATTGATTTTTGCCATTGAAAAACATCATGTTATTCATATACCAGAAATGTTTGAAGCTACTGACTGAATGAAAGGAGCTGGCATCTCACTCTCTTTGAATCTTCTTTATCATGCTAGGATTAGCAGGAAAAAGCAAAAAATTTCAGAATTGCACCTTGCAATGTGGAGATATTACTGTTTGTGCATTTACAATATTCATTGATTTTTGCCATTGAAAAACATCATGTTATTCATATACCAGAAATGTTTGAAGCTACTGACTGAATGAAAGGAGCTGGCATCTCACTCTCTTTGAATCTTCTTTATCATGCTAAGAGGAGCAGGAAAAAGCAAAAAAATTCAGAATTGCACCTTGCAATGCGGAGAAATTACTGTTTGTGCATTTACAATATTCATTGATTTTTGCCATTGAAAAACATCATGTTATTCATATACCAGAAATGATTGAAGCTACTGACTGAATGAAAGGAGCGGGCATCTCACTCTCTTTGAAACTTCTTTTTCATGCTAAGAGGAGCAGGAAAAAGCAAAAAATTTCAGAATTGCACCTTGCAATGCGGAGAAATTACTGTTTGTGCATTTACAATATTCATTGATTTTTGCCATTGAAAAACGTCCAGAAATGATTGAAGCTACTGACTGAATGAAAGGAGCTGGCATCTCACTCTCTTTGAATCTTCTTTATCATGCTAAGAGGAGCAGGAAAAAGCAAAAAATTTCAGAATTGCACCTTGCAATGCGGAGAAATTACTGCTTGTGCATTTACAATATTCATTGATTTTTGCCATTGAAAAACGTCCAGAAATGATTGAAGCTACTGACTGAATGACAGGAGCTGGCATCTCACTCTCTTTGAATCTTCTTTATCATGCTAAGAGGAGCAGGAAAAAGCAAAAAATTTCAGAATTGCACCTTGCAATGCGGAGAAATTACTGTTTGTGCATTTACAATATTCATTGATTTTTGCCATTGAAAAACGTCCAGAAATGTTTGAAGCTACTGACTGAATGAAAGGAGCTGGCATCTCACTCTCTTTGAATCTTCTTTATCATGCTAGGATTAGCAGGAAAAAGCAAAAAATTTCAGAATTGCACCTTGCAATGTGGAGATATTACTGTTTGTGCATTTACAATATTCATTGATTTTTGCCATTGAAAAACGTCCAGAAATGTTTGAAGCTACTGACTGAATGAAAGGAGCTGGCATCTCACTCTCTTTGAATCTTCTTTATCATGCTAGGAGTA
The DNA here is from genome assembly GCF_046119375.1 of Phyllobates terribilis. NCBI lineage: Eukaryota > Metazoa > Chordata > Amphibia > Anura > Dendrobatidae > Phyllobates > Phyllobates terribilis. The sequence goes on along the minus strand of NW_027364523.1, from coordinate 64,220 downwards.
GCAGGAAAAAGCAAAAAATTTCAGAATTGCACCTTGCAATGTGGAGATATTACTGTTTGTGCATTTACAATATTCATTGATTTTTGCCATTGAAAAACGTCCAGAAATGTTTGAAGCTACTGACTGAATGAAAGGAGCTGGCATCTCACTCTCTTTGAATCTTCTTTATCATGCTAGGATTAGCAGGAAAAAGCAAAAAATTTCAGAATTGCACCTTGCAATGTGGAGATATTACTGTTTGTGCATTTACAATATTCATTGATTTTTGCCATTGAAAAACATCATGTTATTCATATACCAGAAATGTTTGAAGCTACTGACTGAATGAAAGGAGCTGGCATCTCACTGTCTTTGAATCTTCTTTATCATGCTAGGATTAGCAGGAAAAAGCAAAAAATTTCAGAATTGCACCTTGCAATGTGGAGATATTACTGTTTGTGCATTTACAATATTCATTGATTTTTGCCATTGAAAAACGTCCAGAAATGTTTGAAGCTACTGACTGAATGAAAGGAGCTGGCATCTCACTCTATTTGAATCTTCTTTATCATGCTAGGATTAGCAGGAAAAAGCAAAAAATTTCGGCATTGCACCTTGCAATGTGGAGATATTACTGTTTGTGCATTTACAATATTCATTGATTTTTGCCATTGAAAAACGTCCAGAAATGTTTATACCAGAAATGTTTGAAGCTACTGACTGAATGAAAGGAGCTGGCATCTCACTCTTTTTGAATCTTCTTTATCATGCTAAGAGGAGCAGGAAAAAGCAAAAAATTTCAGAATTGCACCTTGCAATGCGGAGAAGTTACTGTTTGTGCATTTACAATATTCATTGATTTTTGCCATTGAAAAACATCATGTTATTCATATACCAGAAATGATTGAAGCTACTGACTGAATGAAAGGAGCTGGCATCTCACTCTCTTTGAATCTTCTTTATCATGCTAAGAGGAGCAGGAAAAAGCAAAAAATTTCAGAATTGCACCTTGCAATGCGGAGAAATTACTGTTTGTGCCTTTACAATATTCATTGATTTTTGCCATTGAAAAACGTCCAGAAATGATTGAAGCTACTGACTGAATGAAAGGAGCTGGCATCTCACTCTCTTTGAATCTTCTTTATCATGCTAAGAGGAGCAGGAAAAAGCAAAAAATTTCAGAATTGCACCTTGCAATGCGGAGAAATTACTGTTTGTGGATTTACAATATTCATTGATTTTTGCCATTGAAAAACGTCCAGAAATGATTGAAGCTACTGACTGAATGAAAGGAGCTGGCATCTCACTCTCTTTGAATCTTCTTTATCATGCTAGGATTAGCAGGAAAAAGCAAAAAATTTCAGAATTGCACCTTGCAATGTGGAGATATTACTGTTTGTGCATTTACAATATTCATTGATTTTTGCCATTGAAAAACGTCCAGAAATGTTTGAAGCTACTGACTGAATGAAAGGAGCTGGCATCTCACTCTATTTGAATCTTCTTTATCATGCTAGGATTAGCAGGAAAAAGCAAAAAATTTCAGAATTGCACCTTGCAATGTGGAGATATTACTGTTTGTGCATTTACAATATTCATTGATTTTTGCCATTGAAAAACGTCCAGAAATGTTTATACCAGAAATGTTTGAAGCTACTGACTGAATGAAAGGAGCTGGCATCTCACTCTCTTTGAATCTTCTTTATCATGCTAAGAGGAGCAGGAAAAAGCAAAAAATTTCAGAATTGCACCTTGCAATGCGGAGAAATTACTGTTTGTGCATTTACAATATTCATTGATTTTTGCCATTGAAAAACGTCCAGAAATGACTGAAGCTACTGACTGAATGAAAGGAGCTGGCATCTCACTCTCTTTGAATCTTCTTTATCATGCTAAGAGGAGCAGGAAAAAGCAAAAAATTTCAGAATTGCACCTTGCAATGCGGAGAAATTACTGTTTGTGCATTTACAATATTCATTGATTTTTGCCATTGAAAAACGTCCAGAAATGATTGAAGCTACTGACTGAATGAAAGGAGCTGGCATCTCACTCTCTTTGAATCTTCTTTATCATGCTAAGAGGAGCAGGAAAAAGCAAAAAATTTCAGAATTGCACCTTGCAATGCGGAGAAATTACTGTTTGTGCATTTACAATATTCATTGATTTTTGCCATTGAAAAACATCATGTTATTCATATACCAGAAATGATTGAAGCTACTGACTGAATGAAAGGAGCTGGCATCTCACTCTCTTTGAATCTTCTTTATCATGCTAAGAAGAGCAGGAAAAAGCAAAAAATTTCAGAATTGCACCTTGCAATGCGGAGAAATTACTGTTTGTGCATTTACAATATTCATTGATTTTTGCCATTGAAAAACGTCCAGAAATGATTGAAGCTACTGACTGAATGAAAGGAGCTGGCATCTCACTCTCTTTGAATCTTCTTTATCATGGTAAGAGGAGCAGGAAAAAGCAAAAAATTTCAGAATTGCACCTTGCAATGCGGAGAAATTACTGTTTGTGCATTTACAATATTCATTGATTTTTGCCATTGAAAAACGTCCAGAAATGTTTGAAGCTACTGACTGAATGAAAGGAGCTGGCATCTCACTCTATTTGAATCTTCTTTATCATGCTAGGATTAGCAGGAAAAAGCAAAAAATTTCAGCATTGCACCTTGCAATGTGGAGATATTACTGTTTGTGCATTTACAATATTCATTGATTTTTGCCATTGAAAAACGTCCAGAAATGTTTATACCAGAAATGTTTGAAGCTACTGACTGAATGAAAGGAGCTGGCATCTCACTCTTTTTGAATCTTCTTTATCATGCTAAGAGGAGCAGGAAAAAGCAAAAAATTTCAGAATTGCACCTTGCAATGCGGAGAAGTTACTGTTTGTGCATTTACAATATTCATTGATTTTTGCCATTGAAAAACATCATGTTATTCATATACCAGAAATGATTGAAGCTACTGACTGAATGAAAGGAGCTGGCATCTCACTCTCTTTGAATCTTCTTTATCATGCTAAGCGGAGCAGGAAAAAGCAAAAAATTTCAGAATTGCACCTTGCAATGCGGAGAAATTACTGTTTGTGCATTTACAATATTCATTGATTTTTGCCATTGAAAAACGTCCAGAAATGATTGAAGCTACTGACTGAATGAAAGGAGCTGGCATCTCACTCTCTTTGAATCTTCTTTATCATGCTAGGAGTAGCAGGAAAAAGCAAAAAATTTCAGAATTGCACCTTGCAATGTGGAGATATTACTGTTTGTGCATTTACAATATTCATTGATTTTTGCCATTGAAAAACGTCCAGAAATGTTTGAAGCTACTGACTGAATGAAAGGAGCTGGCATCTCACTCTCTTTGAATCTTCTTTATCATGCTAGGTTTAGCAGGAAAAAGCAAAAAATTTCAGAATTGCACCTTGCAATGTGGAGATATTACTGTTTGTGCATTTACAATATTCATTGATTTTTGCCATTGAAAAACATCATGTTATTCATATACCAGAAATGTTTGAAGCTACTGACTGAATGAAAGGAGCTGGCATCTCACTCTCTTTGAATCTTCTTTATCATGCTAGGATTAGCAGGAAAAAGCAAAAAATTTCAGAATTGCACCTTGCAATGTGGAGATATTACTGGTTGTGCATTTACAATATTCATTGATTTTTGCCATTGAAAAACATCATGTTATTCATATACCAGAAATGTTTGAAGCTACTGACTGAATGAAAGGAGCTGGCATCTCACTCTCTTTGAATCTTCTTTATCATGCTAATAGGAGCAGGAAAAAGCAAAAAAATTCAGAATTGCACCTTGCAATGCGGAGAAATTACTGTTTGTGCATTTACAATATTCATTGATTTTTGCCATTGAAAAACATCATGTTATTCATATACCAGAAATGATTGAAGCTACTGACTGAATGAAAGGAGCGGGCATCTCACTCTCTTTGAAACTTCTTTTTCATGCTAAGAGGAGCAGGAAAAAGCAAAAAATTTCAGAATTGCACCTTGCAATGCGGAGAAATTACTGTTTGTGCATTTACAATATTCATTGATTTTTGCCATTGAAAAACGTCCAGAAATGATTGAAGCTACTGACTGAATGAAAGGAGCTGGCATCTCACTCTCTTTGAATCTTCTTTATCATGCTAAGAGGAGCAGGAAAAAGCAAAAAATTTCAGAATTGCACCTTGCAATGCGGAGAAATTACTGCTTGTGCATTTACAATATTCATTGATTTTTGCCATTGAAAAACGTCCAGAAATGATTGAAGCTACTGACTGAATGAAAGGAGCTGGCATCTCACTCTCTTTGAATCTTCTTTATCATGCTAAGAGGAGCAGGAAAAAGCAAAAAATTTCAGAATTGCACCTTGCAATGCGGAGAAATTACTGTTTGTGCATTTACAATATTCATTGATTTTTGCCATTGAAAAACGTCCAGAAATGTTTGAAGCTACTGACTGAATGAAAGGAGCTGGCATCTCACTCTCTTTGAATCTTCTTTATCATGCTAGGATTAGCAGGAAAAAGCAAAAAATTTCAGAATTGCACCTTGCAATGTGGAGATATTACTGTTTGTGCATTTACAATATTCATTGATTTTTGCCATTGAAAAACGTCCAGAAATGTTTGAAGCTACTGACTGAATGAAAGGAGCTGGCATCTCACTCTCTTTGAATCTTCTTTATCATGCTAGGAGTAGCAGGAAAAAGCAAAAAATTTCAGAATTGCACCTTGCAATGTGGAGATATTACTGTTTGTGCATTTACAATATTCATTGATTTTTGCCATTGAAAAACGTCCAGAAATGTTTGAAGCTACTGACTGAATGAAAGGAGCTGGCATCTCACTCTCTTTGAATCTTCTTTATCATGCTAGGATTAACAGGAAAAAGCAAAAAATTTCAGAATTGCACCTTGCAATGTGGAGATATTACTGTTTGTGCATTTACAATATTCATTGATTTTTGCCATTGAAAAACATCATGTTATTCATATACCAGAAATGTTTGAAGCTACTGACTGAATGAAAGGAGCTGGCATCTCACTCTCTTTGAATCTTCTTTATCATGCTAGGATTAGCAGGAAAAAGCAAAAAATTTCAGAATTGCACCTTGCAATGTGGAGATATTACTGTTTGTGCATTTACAATATTCATTGATTTTTGCCATTGAAAAACGTCCAGAAATGTTTGAAGCTACTGACTGAATGAAAGGAGCTGGCATCTCACTCTATTTGAATCTTCTTTATCATGCTAGGATTAGCAGGAAAAAGCAAAAAATTTCGGCATTGCACCTTGCAATGTGGAGATATTACTGTTTGTGCATTTACAATATTCATTGATTTTTGCCATTGAAAAACGTCCAGAAATGTTTATACCAGAAATGTTTGAAGCTACTGACTGAATGAAAGGAGCTGGCATCTCACTCTTTTTGAATCTTCTTTATCATGCTAAGAGGAGCAGGAAAAAGCAAAAAATTTCAGAATTGCACCTTGCAATGCGGAGAAGTTACTGTTTGTGCATTTACAATATTCATTGATTTTTGCCATTGAAAAACATCATGTTATTCATATACCAGAAATGATTGAAGCTACTGACTGAATGAAAGGAGCTGGCATCTCACTCTCTTTGAATCTTCTTTATCATGCTAAGAGGAGCAGGAAAAAGCAAAAAATTTCAGAATTGCACCTTGCAATGCGGAGAAATTACTGTTTGTGCATTTACAATATTCATTGATTTTTGCCATTGAAAAACGTCCAGAAATGATTGAAGCTACTGACTGAATGAAAGGAGCTGGCATCTCACTCTCTTTGAATCTTCTTTATCATGCTAAGAGGAGCAGGAAAAAGCAAAAAATTTCAGAATTGCACCTTGCAATGCGGAGAAATTACTGTTTGTGCATTTACAATATTCATTGATTTTTGCCATTGAAAAACGTCCAGAAATGATTGAAGCTACTGACTGAATGAAAGGAGCTGGCATATCACTCTCTTTGAATCTTCTTTATCATGCTAGGATTAGCAGGAAAAAGCAAAAAATTTCAGAATTGCACCTTGCAATGTGGAGATATTACTGTTTGTGCATTTACAATATTCATTGATTTTTGCCATTGAAAAACGTCCAGAAATGTTTGAAGCTACTGACTGAATGAAAGGAGCTGGCATCTCACTCTATTTGAATCTTCTTTATCATGCTAGGATTAGCAGGAAAAAGCAAAAAATTTCAGAATTGCACCTTGCAATGTGGAGATATTACTGTTTGTGCATTTACAATATTCATTGATTTTTGCCATTGAAAAACGTCCAGAAATGTTTATACCAGAAATGTTTGAAGCTACTGACTGAATGAAAGGAGCTGGCATCTCACTCTCTTTGAATCTTCTTTATCATGCTAAGAGGAGCAGGAAAAAGCAAAAAATTTCAGAATTTCACCTTGCAATGCGGAGAAATTACTGTTTGTGCATTTACAATATTCATTGATTTTTGCCATTGAAAAACGTCCAGAAATGACTGAAGCTACTGACTGAATGAAAGGAGCTGGCATCTCACTCTCTTTGAATCTTCTTTATCATGCTAAGAGGAGCAGGAAAAAGCAAAAAATTTCAGAATTGCACCTTGCAATGCGGAGAAATTACTGTTTGTGCATTTACAATATTCATTGATTTTTGCCATTGAAAAACGTCCAGAAATGATTGAAGCTACTGACTGAATGAAAGGAGCTGGCATCTCACTCTCTTTGAATCTTCTTTATCATGCTAAGAGGAGCAGGAAAAAGCAAAAAATTTCAGAATTGCACCTTGCAATGCGGAGAAATTACTGTTTGTGCATTTACAATATTCATTGATTTTTGCCATTGAAAAACATCATGTTATTCATATACCAGAAATGATTGAAGCTACTGACTGAATGAAAGGAGCTGGCATCTCACTCTCTTTGAATCTTCTTTATCATGCTAAGAGGAGCAGGAAAAAGCAAAAAATTTCAGAATTGCACCTTGCAATGCGGAGAAATTACTGTTTGTGCATTTACAATATTCATTGATTTTTGCCATTGAAAAACGTCCAGAAATGATTGAAGCTACTGACTGAATGAAAGGAGCTGGCATCTCACTCTCTTTGAATCTTCTTTATCATGCTAAGAGGAGCAGGAAAAAGCAAAAAATTTCAGAATTGCACCTTGCAATGCGGAGAAATTACTGTTTGTGCATTTACAATATTCATTGATTTTTGCCATTGAAAAACGTCCAATGATTGAAGCTACTGACTGAATGAAAGGAGCTGGCATCTCACTCTCTTTGAATCTTCTTTATCATGCTAAGAGGAGCAGGAAAAAGCAAAACATTTCAGAATTGCACCTTGCAATGCGGAGAAATTACTGTTTGTGCATTTACAATATTCATTGATTTTTGGGATTGAAAAACGTCCAGAAATGATTGAAGCTACTGACTGAATGAAAGGAGCTGGCATTTCACTCTCTTTGAATCTTCTTTACCATGCTAAGAGGAGCAGGAAAAAGCAAAAAATTTCAGAATTGCACCTTGCAATGCGGAGAAATTACTGTTTGTGCATTTACAATATTCATTGATTTTTGCCATTGAAAAACATCATGTTATTCATATACCAGAAATGATTGAAGCTACTGACTGAATGAAAGGAGCTGGCATCTCACTCTCTTTGAATCTTCTTTATCATGCTAAGAGGAGCAGGAAAAAGCAAAAAATTTCAGAATTGCACCTTGCAATGCGGAGAAATTACTGTTTGTGCATTTACAATATTCATTGATTTTTGCCATTGAAAAACGTCCAGAAATGATTGAAGCTACTGACTGAATGAAAGGAGCTGGCATCTCACTCTCTTTGAATCTTCTTTATCATGCTAAGAGGAGCAGGAAAAAGCAAAAAATTTCAGAATTGCACCTTGCAATGCAGAGAAATTACTGTTTGTGCATTTACAATATTCATTGATTTTTGCCATTGAAAAACGTCCAGAAATGATTGAAGCTACTGACTGAATGAAAGGAGCTGGCATGTAACTCTCTTTGAGTCTTCTTTATCATACTAAGAGGAGCAGGAAAAAGCAAAAAATTTCAGAATTGCACCTTGCAATGCGGAGAAATTACTGTTTGTGCATTTACAATATTCATTGATTTTTGCCATTGAAAAACATCATGTTATTCATATACCAGAAATGTTTGAAGCTACTGACTGAATGAAAGAAGCTGGCATCTCACTATCTTTGAATCTTCTTTATCATGCTAAGAGGAGCAGGAAAAAGCAAAAAATTTCAGAATTCCACCTTACAATGCGGAGAAATTACTGTTTGTGCATTTACAATATTCATTGATTTTTGCCATTGAAAAACGTCCAGAAAAGATTGAAGCTACTGACTGAATGAAAGGAGCTGGCATCTCACTCTCTTTGAATCTTCTTTATCATGCTAAGAGGAGCAGGAAAAAGCAAAAAATTTCAGAATTGCACCTTGCAATGCGGAGAAATTACTGTTTGTGCATTTACAATATTCATTGATTTTTGCCATTGAAAAACATCATGTTATTCATATACCAGAAATGTTTGAAGCTACTGACTGAATGAAAGGAGCTGGCATCTCACTCTCTTTGAATCTTCTTTATCATGCTAAGAGGAGCAGGAAAAAGCAAAAAATTTCAGAATTGCACCTTGCAATGCGGAGAAATTACTGTTTGTGCATTTACAATATTCATTGATTTTTGCCATTGAAAAACGTCCAGAAATGATTGAAGCTACTGACTGAATGAAAGGAGCTGGCATCTCACTCTCTTTGAATCTTCTTTATCATGCTAAGAGGAGCAGGAAAAAGCAAAAAATTTCAGAATTGCACCTTGCAATGCGGAGAAATTACTGTTTGTGCATTTACAATATTCATTGATTTTTGCCATTGAAAAACGTCCAGAAATGATTGAAGCTACTGACTGAATGAAAGGAGCTGGCATCTCACTCTCTTTGAATCTTCTTTATCATGCTAAGAGGAGCAGGAAAAAGCAAAAAAATTCAGAATTGCACCTTGCAATGCGGAGAAATTACTGTTTGTGCATTTACAATATTCATTGATTTTTGCCATTGAAAAACATCATGTTATTCATATACCAGAAATGATTGAAGCTACTGACTGAATGAAAGGAACGGGCATCTCACTCTCTTTGAAACTTCTTTTTCATGCTAAGAGGAGCAGGAAAAAGCAAAAAATTTCAGAATTGCACCTTGCAATGCGGAGAAATTACTGTTTGTGCATTTACAATATTCATTGATTTTTGCCATTGAAAAACGTCCAGAAATGATTGAAGCTACTGACTGAATGAAAGGAGCTGGCATCTCACTCTCTTTGAATCTTCTTTATCATGCTAAGAGGAGCAGGAAAAAGCAAAAAATTTCAGAATTGCACCTTGCAATGCGGAGAAATTACTGCTTGTGCATTTACAATATTCATTGATTTTTGCCATTGAAAAACGTCCAGAAATGATTGAAGCTACTGACTGAATGAAAGGAGCTGGCATCTCACTCTCTTTGAATCTTCTTTATCATGCTAAGAGGAGCAGGAAAAAGCAAAAAATTTCAGAATTGCACCTTGCAATGCGGAGAAATTACTGTTTGTGCATTTACAATATTCATTGATTTTTGCCATTGAAAAACGTCCAGAAATGTTTGAAGCTACTGACTGAATGAAAGGAGCTGGCATCTCACTCTCTTTGAATCTTCTTTATCATGCTAGGATTAGCAGGAAAAAGCAAAAAATTTCAGAATTGCACCTTGCAATGTGGAGATATTACTGTTTGTGCATTTACAATATTCATTGATTTTTGCCATTGAAAAACGTCCAGAAATGTTTGAAGCTACTGACTGAATGAAAGGAACTTTCATCTCACTCTCTTTGAATCTTCTTTATCATGCTAGGAGTAGCAGGAAAAAGCAAAAAATTTCAGAATTGCACCTTGCAATGTGGAGATATTACTGTTTGTGCATTTACAATATTCATTGATTTTTGCCATTGAAAAACGTCCAGAAATGTTTGAAGCTACTGACTGAATGAAAGGAGCTGGCATCTCACTCTCTTTGAATCTTCTTTATCATGCTAGGATTAGCAGGAAAAAGCAAAAAATTTCAGAATTGCACCTTGCAATGTGGAGATATTACTGTTTGTGCATTTACAATATTCATTGATTTTTGCCATTGAAAAACATCATGTTATTCATATACCAGAAATGTTTGAAGCTACTGACTGAATGAAAGGAGCTGGCATCTCACTCTCTTTGAATCTTCTTTATCATGCTAGGATTAGCAGGAAAAAGCAAAAAATTTCAGAATTGCACCTTGCAATGTGGAGATATTACTGTTTGTGCATTTACAATATTCATTGATTTTTGCCATTGAAAAACGTCCAGAAATGTTTGAAGCTACTGACTGAATGAAAGGAGCTGGCATCTCACTCTATTTGAATCTTCTTTATCATGCTAGGATTAGCAGGAAAAAGCAAAAAATTTCAGCATTGCACCTTGCAATGTGGAGATATTACTGTTTGTGCATTTACAATATTCATTGATTTTTGCCATTGAAAAACGTCCAGAAATGTTTATACCAGAAATGTTTGAAGCTACTGACTGAATGAAAGGAGCTGGCATCTCACTCTCTTTGAATCTTCTTTATCATGCTAAGAGGAGCAGGAAAAAGCAAAAAATTTCAGAATTGCACCTTGCAATGCGGACAAGTTACTGTTTGTGCATTTACAATATTCATTGATTTTTGCCATTGAAAAACATCATGTTATTCATATACCAGAAATGATTGAAGCTACTGACTGAATGAAAGGAGCTGGCATCTCACTCTCTTTGAATCTTCTTTATCATGCTAAGAGGAGCAGGAAAAAGCAAAAAATTTCAGAATTGCACCTTGCAATGCGGAGAAATTACTGTTTGTGCATTTACAATATTCATTGATTTTTGCCATTGAAAAACGTCCACAAATGATTGAAGCTACTGACTGAATGAAAGGAGCTGGCATCTCACTCTCTTTGAATCTTCTTTATCATGCTAAGAGGAGCAGGAAAAAGCAAAAAATTTCAGAATTGCACCTTGCAATGCGGAGAAATTACTGTTTGTGCATTTACAATATTCATTGATTTTTGCCATTGAAAAACGTCCAGAAATGATTGAAGCTACTGACTGAATGAAAGGAGCTGGCATCTCACTCTCTTTGAATCTTCTTTATCATGCTAGGATTAGCAGGAAAAAGCAAAAAATTTCAGAATTGCACCTTGCAATGTGGAGATATTACTGTTTGTGCATTTACAATATTCATTGATTTTTGCCATTGAAAAACGTCCAGAAATGTTTGAAGCTACTGACTGAATGAAAGGAGCTGGCATCTCACTCTATTTGAATCTTCTTTATCATGCTAGGATTAGCAGGAAAAAGCAAAAAATTTCAGAATTGCACCTTGCAATGTGGAGATATTACTGTTTGTGCATTTACAATATTCATTGATTTTTGCCATTGAAAAACGTCCAGAAATGTTTATACCAGAAATGTTTGAAGCTACTGACTGAATGAAAGGAGCTGGCATCTCACTCTCTTTGAATCTTCTTTATCATGCTAAGAGGAGCAGGAAAAAGCAAAAAATTTCAGAATTGCACCTTGCAATGCGGAGAAATTACTGTTTGTGCATTTACAATATTCATTGATTTTTGCCATTGAAAAACGTCCAGAAATTACTGAAGCTACTGACTGAATGAAAGGAGCTGGCATCTCACTCTCTTTGAATCTTCTTTATCATGCTAGGATTAGCAGGAAAAAGCAAAAAATTTCAGAATTGCACCTTGCAATGTGGAGATATTACTGTTTGTGCATTTACAATATTCATTGATTTTTGCCATTGAAAAACATCATGTTATTCATATACCAGAAATGTTTGAAGCTACTGACTGAATGAAAGGAGCTGGCATCTCACTCTCTTTGAATCTTCTTTATCATGCTAGGATTATCAGTAAAAAGCAAAAAATTTCAGAATTGCACCTTGCAATGTGGAGATATTACTGTTTGTGCATTTACAATATTCATTGATTTTTGCCATTGAAAAACGTCCAGAAATGTTTGAAGCTACTGACTGAATGAAAGGAGCTGGCATCTCACTCTATTTGAATCTTCTTTATCATGCTAGGATTAGCAGGAAAAAGCAAAAAATTTCAGCATTGCACCTTGCAATGTGGAGATATTACTGTTTGTGCATTTACAATATTCATTGATTTTTGCCATTGAAAAACGTCCAGAAATGTTTATACCAGAAATGTTTGAAGCTACTGACTGAATGAAAGGAGCTGGCATCTCACTCTCTTTGAATCTTCTTTATCATGCTAAGAGGAGCAAGAAAAAGCAAAAAATTTCAGAATTGCACCTTGCAATGCGGAGAAGTTACTGTTTGTGCATTTACAATATTCATTGATTTTTGCCATTGAAAAACATCATGTTATTCATATACCAGAAATGATTGAAGCTACTGACTGAATGAAAGGAGCTGGCATCTCACTCTCTTTGAATCTTCTTTATCATGCTAAGAGGAGCAGGAAAAAGCAAAAAATTTCAGAATTGCACCTTGCAATGCGGAGAAATTACTGTTTGTGCATTTACAATATTCATTGATTTTTGCCATTGAAAAACGTCCAGAAATGATTGAAGCTACTGACTGAATGAAAGGAGCTGGCATCTCACTCTCTTTGAATCTTCTTTATCATGCTAAGAGGAGCAGGAAAAAGCAAAAAATTTCAGAATTGCACCTTGCAATGCGGAGAAATTACTGTTTGTGCATTTACAATATTCATTGATTTTTGCCATTGAAAAACGTCCAGAAATGATTGAAGCTACTGACTGAATGAAAGGAGCTGGCATCTCACTCTCTTTGAATCTTCTTTATCATGCTAGGAGTAGCAGGAAAAAGCAAAAAATTTCAGAATTGCACCTTGCAATGTGGAGATATTACTGTTTGTGCATTTACAATATTCATTGATTTTTGCCATTGAAAAACGTCCAGAAATGTTTGAAGCTACTGACTGAATGAAAGGAGCTGGCATCTCACTCTCTTTGAATCTTCTTTATCATGCTAGGTTTAGCAGGAAAAAGCAAAAAATTTCAGAATTGCACCTTGCAATGTGGAGATATTACTGTTTGTGCATTTACAATATTCATTGATTTTTGCCATTGAAAAACATCATGTTATTCATATACCAGAAATGTTTGAAGCTACTGACTGAATGAAAGGAGCTGGCATCTCACTCTCTTTGAATCTTCTTTATCATGCTAGGATTAGCAGGAAAAAGCAAAAAATTTCAGAATTGCACCTTGCAATGTGGAGATATTACTGGTTGTGCATTTACAATATTCATTGATTTTTGCCATTGAAAAACATCATGTTATTCATATACCAGAAATGTTTGAAGCTACTGACTGAATGAAAGGAGCTGGCATCTCACTCTCTTTGAATCTTCTTTATCATGCTAATAGGAGCAGGAAAAAGCAAAAAAATTCAGAATTGCACCTTGCAATGCGGAGAAATTACTGTTTGTGCATTTACAATATTCATTGATTTTTGCCATTGAAAAACATCATGTTATTCATATACCAGAAATGATTGAAGCTACTGACTGAATGAAAGGAGCGGGCATCTCACTCTCTTTGAAGCTTCTTTTTCATGCTAAGAGGAGCAGGAAAAAGCAAAAAATTTCAGAATTGCACCTTGCAATGCGGAGAAATTACTGTTTGTGCATTTACAATATTCATTGATTTTTGCCATTGAAAAACGTCCAGAAATGATTGAAGCTACTGACTGAATGAAAGGAGCTGGCATCTCACTCTCTTTGAATCTTCTTTATCATGCTAAGAGGAGCAGGAAAAAGCAAAAAATTTCAGAATTGCACCTTGCAATGCGGAGAAATTACTGCTTGTGCATTTACAATATTCATTGATTTTTGCCATTGAAAAACGTCCAGAAATGATTGAAGCTACTGACTGAATGAAAGGAGCTGGCATCTCACTCTCTTTGAATCTTCTTTATCATGCTAAGAGGAGCAGGAAAAAGCAAAAAATTTCAGAATTGCACCTTGCAATGCGGAGAAATTACTGTTTGTGCATTTACAATATTCATTGATTTTTGCCATTGAAAAACGTCCAGAAATGTTTGAAGCTACTGACTGAATGAAAGGAGCTGGCATCTCACTCTCTTTGAATCTTCTTTATCATGCTAGGATTAGCAGGAAAAAGCAAAAAATTTCAGAATTGCACCTTGCAATGTGGAGATATTACTGTTTGTGCATTTACAATATTCATTGATTTTTGCCATTGAAAAACGTCCAGAAATGTTTGAAGCTACTGACTGAATGAAAGGAGCTGGCATCTCACTCTCTTTGAATCTTCTTTATCATGCTAGGAGTAGCAGGAAAAAGCAAAAAATTTCAGAATTGCACCTTGCAATGTGGAGATATTACTGTTTGTGCATTTACAATATTCATTGATTTTTGCCATTGAAAAACGTCCAGAAATGTTTGAAGCTACTGACTGAATGAAAGGAGCTGGCATCTCACTCTCTTTGAATCTTCTTTATCATGCTAGGATTAACAGGAAAAAGCAAAAAATTTCAGAATTGCACCTTGCAATGTGGAGATATTACTGTTTGTGCATTTACAATATTCATTGATTTTTGCCATTGAAAAACATCATGTTATTCATATACCAGAAATGTTTGAAGCTACTGACTGAATGAAAGGAGCTGGCATCTCACTCTCTTTGAATCTTCTTTATCATGCTAGGATTAGCAGGAAAAAGCAAAAAATTTCAGAATTGCACCTTGCAATGTGGAGATATTACTGTTTGTGCATTTACAATATTCATTGATTTTTGCCATTGAAAAACGTCCAGAAATGTTTGAAGCTACTGACTGAATGAAAGGAGCTGGCATCTCACTCTATTTGAATCTTCTTTATCATGCTAGGATTAGCAGGAAAAAGCAAAAAATTTCGGCATTGCACCTTGCAATGTGGAGATATTACTGTTTGTGCATTTACAATATTCATTGATTTTTGCCATTGAAAAACGTCCAGAAATGTTTATACCAGAAATGTTTGAAGCTACTGACTGAATGAAAGGAGCTGGCATCTCACTCTTTTTGAATCTTCTTTATCATGCTAAGAGGAGCAGGAAAAAGCAAAAAATTTCAGAATTGCACCTTGCAATGCGGAGAAGTTACTGTTTGTGCATTTACAATATTCATTGATTTTTGCCATTGAAAAACATCATGTTATTCATATACCAGAAATGATTGAAGCTACTGATTGAATGAAAGGAGCTGGCATCTCACTCTCTTTGAATCTTCTTTATCATGCTAAGAGGAGCAGGAAAAAGCAAAAAATTTCAGAATTGCACCTTGCAATGCGGAGAAATTACTGTTTGTGCATTTACAATATTCATTGATTTTTGCCATTGAAAAACGTCCAGAAATGATTGAAGCTACTGACTGAATGAAAGGAGCTGGCATCTCACTCTCTTTGAATCTTCTTTATCATGCTAAGATGAGCAGGAAAAAGCAAAAAATTTCAGAATTGCACCTTGCAATGCGGAGAAATTACTGTTTGTGCATTTACAATATTCATTGATTTTTGCCATTGAAAAACGTCCAGAAATGATTGAAGCTACTGACTGAATGAAAGGAGCTGGCAACTCACTCTCTTTGAATCTTCTTTATCATGCTAGGATTAGCAGGAAAAAGCAAAAAATTTCAGAATTGCACCTTGCAATGTGGAGATATTACTGTTTGTGCATTTACAATATTCATTGATTTTTGCCATTGAAAAACGTCCAGAAATGTTTGAAGCTACTGACTGAATGAAAGGAGCTGGCATCTCACTCTATTTGAATCTTCTTTATCATGCTAGGATTAGCAGGAAAAAGCAAAAAATTTCAGAATTGCACCTTGCAATGTGGAGATATTACTGTTTGTGCATTTACAATATTCATTGATTTTTGCCATTGAAAAACGTCCAGAAATGTTTATACCAGAAATGTTTGAAGCTACTGACTGAATGAAAGGAGCTGGCATCTCACTCTCTTTGAATCTTCTTTATCATGCTAAGAGGAGCAGGAAAAAGCAAAAAATTTCAGAATTGCACCTTGCAATGCGGAGAAATTACTGTTTGTGCATTTACAATATTCATTGATTTTTGCCATTGAAAAACGTCCAGAAATGACTGAAGCTACTGACTGAATGAAAGGAGCTGGCATCTCACTCTCTTTGAATCTTCTTTATCATGCTAAGAGGAGCAGGAAAAAGCAAAAAATTTCAGAATTGCACCTTGCAATGCGGAGAAATTACTGTTTGTGCATTTACAATATTCATTGATTTTTGCCATTGAAAAACGTCCAGAAATGATTGAAGCTACTGACTGAATGAAAGGAGCTGGCATCTCACTCTCTTTGAATCTTCTTTATCATGCTAAGAGGAGCAGGAAAAAGCAAAAAATTTCAGAATTGCACCTTGCAATGCGGAGAAATTACTGTTTGTGCATTTACAATATTCATTGATTTTTGCCATTGAAAAACATCATGTTATTCATATACCAGAAATGATTGAAGCTACTGACTGAATGAAAGGAGCTGGCATCTCACTCTCTTTGAATCTTCTTTATCATGCTAAGAGGAGCAGGAAAAAGCAAAAAATTTCAGAATTGCACCTTGCAATGCGGAGAAATTACTGTTTGTGCATTTACAATATTCATTGATTTTTGCCATTGAAAAACGTCCAGAAATGATTGAAGCTACTGACTGAATGAAAGGAGCTGGCATCTCACTCTCTTTGAATCTTCTTTATCATGCTAAGAGGAGCAGGAAAAAGCAAAAAATTTCAGAATTGCACCTTGCAATGCGGAGAAATTACTGTTTGTGCATTTACAATATTCATTGATTTTTGCCATTGAAAAACGTCCAATGATTGAAGCTACTGACTGAATGAAAGGAGCTGGCATCTCACTCTCTTTGAATCTTCTTTATCATGCTAAGAGGAGCAGGAAAAAGCAAAACATTTCAGAATTGCACCTTGCAATGCGGAGAAATTACTGTTTGTGCATTTACAATATTCATTGATTTTTGGGATTGAAAAACGTCCAGAAATGATTGAAGCTACTGACTGAATGAAAGGAGCTGGCATTTCACTCTCTTTGAATCTTCTTTACCATGCTAAGAGGAGCAGGAAAAAGCAAAAACTTTCAGAATTGCACCTTGCAATGCGGAGAAATTACTGTTTGTGCATTTACAATATTCATTGATTTTTGCCATTGAAAAACATCATGTTATTCATATACCAGAAATGATTGAAGCTACTGACTGAATGAAAGGAGCTGGCATCTCACTCTCTTTGAATCTTCTTTATCATGCTAAGAGGAGCAGGAAAAAGCAAAAAATTTCAGAATTGCACCTTGCAATGCGGAGAAATTACTGTTTGTGCATTTACAATATTCATTGATTTTTGCCATTGAAAAACGTCCAGAAATGATTGAAGCTACTGACTGAATGAAAGGAGCTGGCATCTCACTCTCTTTGAATCTTCTTTATCATGCTAAGAGGAGCAGGAAAAAGCAAAAAATTTCAGAATTGCACCTTGCAATGCAGAGAAATTACTGTTTGTGCATTTACAATATTCATTGATTTTTGCCATTGAAAAACGTCCAGAAATGATTGAAGCTACTGACTGAATGAAAGGAGCTGGCATGTAACTCTCTTTGAGTCTTCTTTATCATACTAAGAGGAGCAGGAAAAAGCAAAAAATTTCAGAATTGCACCTTGCAATGCGGAGAAATTACTGTTTGTGCATTTACAATATTCATTGATTTTTGCCATTGAAAAACATCATGTTATTCATATACCAGAAATGTTTGAAGCTACTGACTGAATGAAAGAAGCTGGCATCTCACTATCTTTGAATCTTCTTTATCATGCTAAGAGGAGCAGGAAAAAGCAAAAAATTTCAGAATTCCACCTTACAATGCGGAGAAATTACTGTTTGTGCATTTACAATATTCATTGATTTTTGCCATTGAAAAACGTCCAGAAAAGATTGAAGCTACTGACTGAATGAAAGGAGCTGGCATCTCACTCTCTTTGAATCTTCTTTATCATGCTAAGAGGAGCAGGAAAAAGCAAAAAATTTCAGAATTGCACCATGCAATGCGGAGAAATTACTGTTTGTGCATTTACAATATTCATTGATTTTTGCCATTGAAAAACATCATGTTATTCATATACCAGAAATGTTTGAAGCTACTGACTGAATGAAAGGAGCTGGCATCTCACTCTCTTTGAATCTTCTTTATCATGCTAAGAGGAGCAGGAAAAAGCAAAAAATTTCAGAATTGCACCTTGCAATGCGGAGAAATTACTGTTTGTGCATTTACAATATTCATTGATTTTTGCCATTGAAAAACGTCCAGAAATGATTGAAGCTACTGACTGAATGAAAGGAGCTGGCATCTCACTCTCTTTGAATCTTCTTTATCATGCTAAGAGGAGCAGGAAAAAGCAAAAAATTTCAGAATTGCACCTTGCAATGCGGAGAAATTACTGTTTGTGCATTTACAATATTCATTGATTTTTGCCATTGAAAAACGTCCAGAAATGATTGAAGCTACTGACTGAATGAAAGGAGCTGGCATCTCACTCTCTTTGAATCTTCTTTATCATGCTAAGAGGAGCAGGAAAAAGCAAAAAAATTCAGAATTGCACCTTGCAATGCGGAGAAATTACTGTTTGTGCATTTACAATATTCATTGATTTTTGCCATTGAAAAACATCATGTTATTCATATACCAGAAATGATTGAAGCTACTGACTGAATGAAAGGAACGGGCATCTCACTCTCTTTGAAACTTCTTTTTCATGCTAAGAGGAGCAGGAAAAAGCAAAAAATTTCAGAATTGCACCTTGCAATGCGGAGAAATTACTGTTTGTGCATTTACAATATTCATTGATTTTTGCCATTGAAAAACGTCCAGAAATGATTGAAGCTACTGACTGAATGAAAGGAGCTGGCATCTCACTCTCTTTGAATCTTCTTTATCATGCTAAGAGGAGCAGGAAAAAGCAAAAAATTTCAGAATTGCACCTTGCAATGCGGAGAAATTACTGCTTGTGCATTTACAATATTCATTGATTTTTGCCATTGAAAAACGTCCAGAAATGATTGAAGCTACTGACTGAATGAAAGGAGCTGGCATCTCACTCTCTTTGAATCTTCTTTATCATGCTAAGAGGAGCAGGAAAAAGCAAAAAATTTCAGAATTGCACCTTGCAATGCGGAGAAATTACTGTTTGTGCATTTACAATATTCATTGATTTTTGCCATTGAAAAACGTCCAGAAATGTTTGAAGCTACTGACTGAATGAAAGGAGCTGGCATCTCACTCTCTTTGAATCTTCTTTATCATGCTAGGATTAGCAGGAAAAAGCAAAAAATTTCAGAATTGCACCTTGCAATGTGGAGATATTACTGTTTGTGCATTTACAATATTCATTGATTTTTGCCATTGAAAAACGTCCAGAAATGTTTGAAGCTACTGACTGAATGAAAGGAACTTTCATCTCACTCTCTTTGAATCTTCTTTATCATGCTAGGAGTAGCAGGAAAAAGCAAAAAATTTCAGAATTGCACCTTGCAATGTGGAGATATTACTGTTTGTGCATTTACAATATTCATTGATTTTTGCCATTGAAAAACGTCCAGAAATGTTTGAAGCTACTGACTGAATGAAAGGAGCTGGCATCTCACTCTCTTTGAATCTTCTTTATCATGCTAGGATTAGCAGGAAAAAGCAAAAAATTTCAGAATTGCACCTTGCAATGTGGAGATATTACTGTTTGTGCATTTACAATATTCATTGATTTTTGCCATTGAAAAACATCATGTTATTCATATACCAGAAATGTTTGAAGCTACTGACTGAATGAAAGGAGCTGGCATCTCACTCTCTTTGAATCTTCTTTATCATGCTAGGATTAGCAGGAAAAAGCAAAAAATTTCAGAATTGCACCTTGCAATGTGGAGATATTACTGTTTGTGCATTTACAATATTCATTGATTTTTGCCATTGAAAAACGTCCAGAAATGTTTGAAGCTACTGACTGAATGAAAGGAGCTGGCATCTCACTCTATTTGAATCTTCTTTATCATGCTAGGATTAGCAGGAAAAAGCAAAAAATTTCAGCATTGCACCTTGCAATGTGGAGATATTACTGTTTGTGCATTTACAATATTCATTGATTTTTGCCATTGAAAAACGTCCAGAAATGTTTATACCAGAAATGTTTGAAGCTACTGACTGAATGAAAGGAGCTGGCATCTCACTCTCTTTGAATCTTCTTTATCATGCTAAGAGGAGCAGGAAAAAGCAAAAAATTTCAGAATTGCACCTTGCAATGCGGACAAGTTACTGTTTGTGCATTTACAATATTCATTGATTTTTGCCATTGAAAAACATCATGTTATTCATATACCAGAAATGATTGAAGCTACTGACTGAATGAAAGGAGCTGGCATCTCACTCTCTTTGAATCTTCTTTATCATGCTAAGAGGAGCAGGAAAAAGCAAAAAATTTCAGAATTGCACCTTGCAATGCGGAGAAATTACTGTTTGTGCATTTACAATATTCATTGATTTTTGCCATTGAAAAACGTCCAGAAATGATTGAAGCTACTGACTGAATGAAAGGAGCTGGCATCTCACTCTCTTTGAATCTTCTTTATCATGCTAAGAGGAGCAGGAAAAAGCAAAAAATTTCAGAATTGCACCTTGCAATGCGGAGAAATTACTGTTTGTGCATTTACAATATTCATTGATTTTTGCCATTGAAAAACGTCCAGAAATGATTGAAGCTACTGACTGAATGAAAGGAGCTGGCATCTCACTCTCTTTGAATCTTCTTTATCATGCTAAGAGGAGCAGGAAAAAGCAAAAAAATTCAGAATTGCACCTTGCAATGCGGAGAAATTACTGTTTGTGCATTTACAATATTCATTGATTTTTGCCATTGAAAAACATCATGTTATTCATATACCAGAAATGATTGAAGCTACTGACTGAATGAAAGGAGCGGGCATCTCACTCTCTTTGAAACTTCTTTTTCATGCTAAGAGGAGCAGGAAAAAGCAAAAAATTTCAGAATTGCACCTTGCAATGCGGAGAAATTACTGTTTGTGCATTTACAATATTCATCGATTTTTGCCATTGAAAAACGTCCAGAAATGATTGAAGCTACTGACTGAATGAAAGGAGCTGGCATCTCACTCTCTTTGAATCTTCTTTATCATGCTAAGAGGAGCAGGAAAAAGCAAAAAATTTCAGAATTGCACCTTGCAATGCGGAGAAATTACTGCTTGTGCATTTACAATATTCATTGATTTTTGCCATTGAAAAACGTCCAGAAATGATTGAAGCTACTGACTGAATGAAAGGAGCTGGCATCTCACTCTCTTTGAATCTTCTTTATCATGCTAAGAGGAGCAGGAAAAAGCAAAAAATTTCAGAATTGCACCTTGCAATGCGGAGAAATTACTGTTTGTGCATTTACAATATTCATTGATTTTTGCCATTGAAAAACGTCCAGAAATGTTTGAAGCTACTGACTGAATGAAAGGAGCTGGCATCTCACTCTCTTTGAATCTTCTTTATCATGCTAGGATTAGCAGGAAAAAGCAAAAAATTTCAGAATTGCACCTTGCAATGTGGAGATATTACTGTTTGTGCATTTACAATATTCATTGATTTTTGCCATTGAAAAACGTCCAGAAATGTTTGAAGCTACTGACTGAATGAAAGGAGCTGGCATCTCACTCTATTTGAATCTTCTTTATCATGCTAGGATTAGCAGGAAAAAGCAAAAAATTTCAGCATTGCACCTTGCAATGTGGAGATATTACTGTTTGTGCATTTACAATATTCATTGATTTTTGCCATTGAAAAACGTCCAGAAATGTTTATACCAGAAATGTTTGAAGCTACTGACTGAATGAAAGGAGCTGGCATCTCACTCTCTTTGAATCTTCTTTATCATGCTAAGAGGAGCAGGAAAAAGCAAAAAATTTCAGAATTGCACCTTGCAATGCGGACAAGTTACTGTTTGTGCATTTACAATATTCATTGATTTTTGCCATTGAAAAACATCATGTTATTCATATACCAGAAATGATTGAAGCTACTGACTGAATGAAAGGAGCTGGCATCTCACTCTCTTTGAATCTTCTTTATCATGCTAAGAGGAGCAGGAAAAAGCAAAAAATTTCAGAATTGCACCTTGCAATGCGGAGAAATTACTGTTTGTGCATTTACAATATTCATTGATTTTTGCCATTGAAAAACGTCCAGAAATGATTGAAGCTACTGACTGAATGAAAGGAGCTGGCATCTCACTCTCTTTGAATCTTCTTTATCATGCTAAGAGGAGCAGGAAAAAGCAAAAAATTTCAGAATTGCACCTTGCAATGCGGAGAAATTACT
This sequence comes from Phyllobates terribilis, assembly GCF_046119375.1. NCBI lineage: Eukaryota > Metazoa > Chordata > Amphibia > Anura > Dendrobatidae > Phyllobates > Phyllobates terribilis. Next base: position 41,672 of record NW_027364523.1, on the reverse strand, counting down.
GTTTGTGCATTTACAATATTCATTGATTTTTGCCATTGAAAAACGTCCAGAAATGATTGAAGCTACTGACTGAATGAAAGGAGCTGGCATCTCACTCTCTTTGAATCTTCTTTATCATGCTAAGAGGAGCAGGAAAAAGCAAAAAATTTCAGAATTGCACCTTGCAATGCGGAGAAATTACTGTTTGTGCATTTACAATATTCATTGATTTTTGCCATTGAAAAACGTCCAGAAATGATTGAAGCTACTGACTGAATGAAAGGAGCTGGCATCTCACTCTCTTTGAATCTTCTTTATCATGCTAGGATTAGCAGGAAAAAGCAAAAAATTTCAGAATTGCACCTTGCAATGTGGAGATATTACTGTTTGTGCATTTACAATATTCATTGATTTTTGCCATTGAAAAACGTCCAGAAATGTTTGAAGCTACTGACTGAATGAAAGGAGCTGGCATCTCACTCTATTTGAATCTTCTTTATCATGCTAGCATTAGCAGGAAAAAGCAAAAAATTTCAGAATTGCACCTTGCAATGTGGAGATATTACTGTTTGTGCACTTACAATATTCATTGATTTTTGCCATTGAAAAACGTCCAGAAATGTTTATACCAGAAATGTTTGAAGCTACTGACTGAATGAAAGGAGCTGGCATCTCACTCTCTTTGAATCTTCTTTATCATGCTAAGAGGAGCAGGAAAAAGCAAAAAATTTCAGAATTGCACCTTGCAATGCGGAGAAATTACTGTTTGTGCATTTACAATATTCATTGATTTTTGCCATTGAAAAACGTCCAGAAATTACTGAAGCTACTGACTGAATGAAAGGAGCTGGCATCTCACTCTCTTTGAATCTTCTTTATCATGCTAGGATTAGCAGGAAAAAGCAAAAAATTTAAGAATTGCACCTTGCAATGTGGAGATATTACTGTTTGTGCATTTACAATATTCATTGATTTTTGCCATTGAAAAACATCATGTTATTCATATACCAGAAATGTTTGAAGCTACTGACTGAATGAAAGGAGCTGGCATCTCACTCTCTTTGAATCTTCTTTATCATGCTAGGATTAGCAGGAAAAAGCAAAAAATTTCAGAATTGCACCTTGCAATGTGGAGATATTACTGTTTGTGCATTTACAATATTCATTGATTTTTGCCATTGAAAAACGTCCAGAAATGTTTGAAGCTACTGACTGAATGAAAGGAGCTGGCATCTCACTCTATTTGAATCTTCTTTATCATGCTAGGATTAGCAGGAAAAAGCAAAAAATTTCAGCATTGCACCTTGCAATGTGGAGATATTACTGTTTGTGCATTTACAATATTCATTGATTTTTGCCATTGAAAAACGTCCAGAAATGTTTATACCAGAAATGTTTGAAGCTACTGACTGAATGAAAGGAGCTGGCATCTCACTCTCTTTGAATCTTCTTTATCATGCTAAGAGGAGCAGGAAAAAGCAAAAAATTTCAGAATTGCACCTTGCAATGCGGACAAGTTACTGTTTGTGCATTTACAATATTCATTGATTTTTGCCATTGAAAAACATCATGTTATTCATATACCAGAAATGATTGAAGCTACTGACTGAATGAAAGGAGCTGGCATCTCACTCTCTTTGAATCTTCTTTATCATGCTAAGAGGAGCAGGAAAAAGCAAAAAATTTCAGAATTGCACCTTGCAATGCGGAGAAATTACTGTTTGTGCATTTACAATATTCATTGATTTTTGCCATTGAAAAACGTCCAGAAATGATTGAAGCTACTGACTGAATGAAAGGAGCTGGCATCTCACTCTCTTTGAATCTTCTTTATCATGCTAAGAGGAGCAGGAAAAAGCAAAAAATTTCAGAATTGCACCTTGCAATGCGGAGAAATTACTGTTTGTGCATTTACAATATTCATTGATTTTTGCCATTGAAAAACGTCCAGAAATGATTGAAGCTACTGACTGAATGAAAGGAGCTGGCATCTCACTCTCTTTGAATCTTCTTTATCATGCTAAGAGGAGCAGGAAAAAGCAAAAAAATTCAGAATTGCACCTTGCAATGCGGAGAAATTACTGTTTGTGCATTTACAATATTCATTGATTTTTGCCATTGAAAAACATCATGTTATTCATATACCAGAAATGATTGAAGCTACTGACTGAATGAAAGGAGCGGGCATCTCACTCTCTTTGAAACTTCTTTTTCATGCTAAGAGGAGCAGGAAAAAGCAAAAAATTTCAGAATTGCACCTTGCAATGCGGAGAAATTACTGTTTGTGCATTTACAATATTCATCGATTTTTGCCATTGAAAAACGTCCAGAAATGATTGAAGCTACTGACTGAATGAAAGGAGCTGGCATCTCACTCTCTTTGAATCTTCTTTATCATGCTAAGAGGAGCAGGAAAAAGCAAAAAATTTCAGAATTGCACCTTGCAATGCGGAGAAATTACTGTTTGTGCATTTACAATATTCATTGATTTTTGCCATTGAAAAACGTCCAGAAATGATTGAAGCTACTGACTGAATGAAAGGAGCTGGCATCTCACTCTCTTTGAATCTTCTTTATCATGCTAGGATTAGCAGGAAAAAGCAAAAAATTTCAGAATTGCACCTTGCAATGTGGAGATATTACTGTTTGTGCATTTACAATATTCATTGATTTTTGCCATTGAAAAACGTCCAGAAATGTTTGAAGCTACTGACTGAATGAAAGGAGCTGGCATCTCACTCTATTTGAATCTTCTTTATCATGCTAGGATTAGCAGGAAAAAGCAAAAAATTTCAGAATTGCACCTTGCAATGTGGAGATATTACTGTTTGTGCATTTACAATATTCATTGATTTTTGCCATTGAAAAACGTCCAGAAATGTTTATACCAGAAATGTTTGAAGCTACTGACTGAATGAAAGGAGCTGGCATCTCACTCTCTTTGAATCTTCTTTATCATGCTAAGAGGAGCAGGAAAAAGCAAAAAATTTCAGAATTGCACCTTGCAATGCGGAGAAATTACTGTTTGTGCATTTACAATATTCATTGATTTTTGCCATTGAAAAACGTCCAGAAATGACTGAAGCTACTGACTGAATGAAAGGAGCTGGCATCTCACTCTCTTTGAATCTTCTTTATCATGCTAAGAGGAGCAGGAAAAAGCAAAAAATTTCAGAATTGCACCTTGCAATGCGGAGAAATTACTGTTTGTGCATTTACAATATTCATTGATTTTTGCCATTGAAAAACGTCCAGAAATGATTGAAGCTACTGACTGAATGAAAGGAGCTGGCATCTCACTCTCTTTGAATCTTCTTTATCATGCTAAGAGGAGCAGGAAAAAGCAAAAAATTTCAGAATTGCACCTTGCAATGCGGAGAAATTACTGTTTGTGCATTTACAATATTCATTGATTTTTGCCATTGAAAAACATCATGTTATTCATATACCAGAAATGATTGAAGCTACTGACTGAATGAAAGGAGCTGGCATCTCACTCTCTTTGAATCTTCTTTATCATGCTAAGAGGAGCAGGAAAAAGCAAAAAATTTCAGAATTGCACCTTGCAATGCGGAGAAATTACTGTTTGTGCATTTACAATATTCATTGATTTTTGCCATTGAAAAACGTCCAGAAATGATTGAAGCTACTGACTGAATGAAAGGAGCTGGCATCTCACTCTCTTTGAATCTTCTTTATCATGCTAAGAGGAGCAGGAAAAAGCAAAAAATTTCAGAATTGCACCTTGCAATGCGGAGAAATTACTGTTTGTGCATTTACAATATTCATTGATTTTTGCCATTGAAAAACGTCCAATGATTGAAGCTACTGACTGAATGAAAGGAGCTGGCATCTCACTCTCTTTGAATCTTCTTTATCATGCTAAGAGGAGCAGGAAAAAGCAAAACATTTCAGAATTGCACCTTGCAATGCGGAGAAATTACTGTTTGTGCATTTACAATATTCATTGATTTTTGGGATTGAAAAACGTCCAGAAATGATTGAAGCTACTGACTGAATGAAAGGAGCTGGCATTTCACTCTCTTTGAATCTTCTTTACCATGCTAAGAGGAGCAGGAAAAAGCAAAAAATTTCAGAATTGCACCTTGCAATGCGGAGAAATTACTGTTTGTGCATTTACAATATTCATTGATTTTTGCCATTGAAAAACATCATGTTATTCATATACCAGAAATGATTGAAGCTACTGACTGAATGAAAGGAGCTGGCATCTCACTCTCTTTGAATCTTCTTTATCATGCTAAGAGGAGCAGGAAAAAGCAAAAAATTTCAGAATTGCACCTTGCAATGCGGAGAAATTACTGTTTGTGCATTTACAATATTCATTGATTTTTGCCATTGAAAAACGTCCAGAAATGATTGAAGCTACTGACTGAATGAAAGGAGCTGGCATCTCACTCTCTTTGAATCTTCTTTATCATGCTAAGAGGAGCAGGAAAAAGCAAAAAATTTCAGAATTGCACCTTGCAATGCAGAGAAATTACTGTTTGTGCATTTACAATATTCATTGATTTTTGCCATTGAAAAACGTCCAGAAATGATTGAAGCTACTGACTGAATGAAAGGAGCTGGCATGTAACTCTCTTTGAGTCTTCTTTATCATACTAAGAGGAGCAGGAAAAAGCAAAAAATTTCAGAATTGCACCTTGCAATGCGGAGAAATTACTGTTTGTGCATTTACAATATTCATTGATTTTTGCCATTGAAAAACATCATGTTATTCATATACCAGAAATGTTTGAAGCTACTGACTGAATGAAAGAAGCTGGCATCTCACTATCTTTGAATCTTCTTTATCATGCTAAGAGGAGCAGGAAAAAGCAAAAAATTTCAGAATTCCACCTTACAATGCGGAGAAATTACTGTTTGTGCATTTACAATATTCATTGATTTTTGCCATTGAAAAACGTCCAGAAAAGATTGAAGCTACTGACTGAATGAAAGGAGCTGGCATCTCACTCTCTTTGAATCTTCTTTATCATGCTAAGAGGAGCAGGAAAAAGCAAAAAATTTCAGAATTGCACCTTGCAATGCGGAGAAATTACTGTTTGTGCATTTACAATATTCATTGATTTTTGCCATTGAAAAACATCATGTTATTCATATACCAGAAATGTTTGAAGCTACTGACTGAATGAAAGGAGCTGGCATCTCACTCTCTTTGAATCTTCTTTATCATGCTAAGAGGAGCAGGAAAAAGCAAAAAATTTCAGAATTGCACCTTGCAATGCGGAGAAATTACTGTTTGTGCATTTACAATATTCATTGATTTTTGCCATTGAAAAACGTCCAGAAATGATTGAAGCTACTGACTGAATGAAAGGAGCTGGCATCTCACTCTCTTTGAATCTTCTTTATCATGCTAAGAGGAGCAGGAAAAAGCAAAAAATTTCAGAATTGCACCTTGCAATGCGGAGAAATTACTGTTTGTGCATTTACAATATTCATTGATTTTTGCCATTGAAAAACGTCCAGAAATGATTGAAGCTACTGACTGAATGAAAGGAGCTGGCATCTCACTCTCTTTGAATCTTCTTTATCATGCTAAGAGGAGCAGGAAAAAGCAAAAAAATTCAGAATTGCACCTTGCAATGCGGAGAAATTACTGTTTGTGCATTTACAATATTCATTGATTTTTGCCATTGAAAAACATCATGTTATTCATATACCAGAAATGATTGAAGCTACTGACTGAATGAAAGGAACGGGCATCTCACTCTCTTTGAAACTTCTTTTTCATGCTAAGAGGAGCAGGAAAAAGCAAAAAATTTCAGAATTGCACCTTGCAATGCGGAGAAATTACTGTTTGTGCATTTACAATATTCATTGATTTTTGCCATTGAAAAACGTCCAGAAATGATTGAAGCTACTGACTGAATGAAAGGAGCTGGCATCTCACTCTCTTTGAATCTTCTTTATCATGCTAAGAGGAGCAGGAAAAAGCAAAAAATTTCAGAATTGCACCTTGCAATGCGGAGAAATTACTGCTTGTGCATTTACAATATTCATTGATTTTTGCCATTGAAAAACGTCCAGAAATGATTGAAGCTACTGACTGAATGAAAGGAGCTGGCATCTCACTCTCTTTGAATCTTCTTTATCATGCTAAGAGGAGCAGGAAAAAGCAAAAAATTTCAGAATTGCACCTTGCAATGCGGAGAAATTACTGTTTGTGCATTTACAATATTCATTGATTTTTGCCATTGAAAAACGTCCAGAAATGTTTGAAGCTACTGACTGAATGAAAGGAGCTGGCATCTCACTCTCTTTGAATCTTCTTTATCATGCTAGGATTAGCAGGAAAAAGCAAAAAATTTCAGAATTGCACCTTGCAATGTGGAGATATTACTGTTTGTGCATTTACAATATTCATTGATTTTTGCCATTGAAAAACGTCCAGAAATGTTTGAAGCTACTGACTGAATGAAAGGAACTTTCATCTCACTCTCTTTGAATCTTCTTTATCATGCTAGGAGTAGCAGGAAAAAGCAAAAAATTTCAGAATTGCACCTTGCAATGTGGAGATATTACTGTTTGTGCATTTACAATATTCATTGATTTTTGCCATTGAAAAACGTCCAGAAATGTTTGAAGCTACTGACTGAATGAAAGGAGCTGGCATCTCACTCTCTTTGAATCTTCTTTATCATGCTAGGATTAGCAGGAAAAAGCAAAAAATTTCAGAATTGCACCTTGCAATGTGGAGATATTACTGTTTGTGCATTTACAATATTCATTGATTTTTGCCATTGAAAAACATCATGTTATTCATATACCAGAAATGTTTGAAGCTACTGACTGAATGAAAGGAGCTGGCATCTCACTCTCTTTGAATCTTCTTTATCATGCTAGGATTAGCAGGAAAAAGCAAAAAATTTCAGAATTGCACCTTGCAATGTGGAGATATTACTGTTTGTGCATTTACAATATTCATTGATTTTTGCCATTGAAAAACGTCCAGAAATGTTTGAAGCTACTGACTGAATGAAAGGAGCTGGCATCTCACTCTATTTGAATCTTCTTTATCATGCTAGGATTAGCAGGAAAAAGCAAAAAATTTCAGCATTGCACCTTGCAATGTGGAGATATTACTGTTTGTGCATTTACAATATTCATTGATTTTTGCCATTGAAAAACGTCCAGAAATGTTTATACCAGAAATGTTTGAAGCTACTGACTGAATGAAAGGAGCTGGCATCTCACTCTCTTTGAATCTTCTTTATCATGCTAAGAGGAGCAGGAAAAAGCAAAAAATTTCAGAATTGCACCTTGCAATGCGGACAAGTTACTGTTTGTGCATTTACAATATTCATTGATTTTTGCCATTGAAAAACATCATGTTATTCATATACCAGAAATGATTGAAGCTACTGACTGAATGAAAGGAGCTGGCATCTCACTCTCTTTGAATCTTCTTTATCATGCTAAGAGGAGCAGGAAAAAGCAAAAAATTTCAGAATTGCACCTTGCAATGCGGAGAAATTACTGTTTGTGCATTTACAATATTCATTGATTTTTGCCATTGAAAAACGTCCAGAAATGATTGAAGCTACTGACTGAATGAAAGGAGCTGGCATCTCACTCTCTTTGAATCTTCTTTATCATGCTAAGAGGAGCAGGAAAAAGCAAAAAATTTCAGAATTGCACCTTGCAATGCGGAGAAATTACTGTTTGTGCATTTACAATATTCATTGATTTTTGCCATTGAAAAACGTCCAGAAATGATTGAAGCTACTGACTGAATGAAAGGAGCTGGCATCTCACTCTCTTTGAATCTTCTTTATCATGCTAAGAGGAGCAGGAAAAAGCAAAAAAATTCAGAATTGCACCTTGCAATGCGGAGAAATTACTGTTTGTGCATTTACAATATTCATTGATTTTTGCCATTGAAAAACATCATGTTATTCATATACCAGAAATGATTGAAGCTACTGACTGAATGAAAGGAGCGGGCATCTCACTCTCTTTGAAACTTCTTTTTAATGCTAAGAGGAGCAGGAAAAAGCAAAAAATTTCAGAATTGCACCTTGCAATGCGGAGAAATTACTGTTTGTGCATTTACAATATTCATCGATTTTTGCCATTGAAAAACGTCCAGAAATGATTGAAGCTACTGACTGAATGAAAGGAGCTGGCATCTCACTCTCTTTGAATCTTCTTTATCATGCTAAGAGGAGCAGGAAAAAGCAAAAAATTTCAGAATTGCACCTTGCAATGCGGAGAAATTACTGCTTGTGCATTTACAATATTCATTGATTTTTGCCATTGAAAAACGTCCAGAAATGATTGAAGCTACTGACTGAATGAAAGGAGCTGGCATCTCACTCTCTTTGAATCTTCTTTATCATGCTAAGAGGAGCAGGAAAAAGCAAAAAATTTCAGAATTGCACCTTGCAATGCGGAGAAATTACTGTTTGTGCATTTACAATATTCATTGATTTTTGCCATTGAAAAACGTCCAGAAATGTTTGAAGCTACTGACTGAATGAAAGGAGCTGGCATCTCACTCTCTTTGAATCTTCTTTATCATGCTAGGATTAGCAGGAAAAAGCAAAAAATTTCAGAATTGCACCTTGCAATGTGGAGATATTACTGTTTGTGCATTTACAATATTCATTGATTTTTGCCATTGAAAAACGTCCAGAAATGTTTGAAGCTACTGACTGAATGAAAGGAGCTGGCATCTCACTCTATTTGAATCTTCTTTATCATGCTAGGATTAGCAGGAAAAAGCAAAAAATTTCAGCATTGCACCTTGCAATGTGGAGATATTACTGTTTGTGCATTTACAATATTCATTGATTTTTGCCATTGAAAAACGTCCAGAAATGTTTATACCAGAAATGTTTGAAGCTACTGACTGAATGAAAGGAGCTGGCATCTCACTCTCTTTGAATCTTCTTTATCATGCTAAGAGGAGCAGGAAAAAGCAAAAAATTTCAGAATTGCACCTTGCAATGCGGACAAGTTACTGTTTGTGCATTTACAATATTCATTGATTTTTGCCATTGAAAAACATCATGTTATTCATATACCAGAAATGATTGAAGCTACTGACTGAATGAAAGGAGCTGGCATCTCACTCTCTTTGAATCTTCTTTATCATGCTAAGAGGAGCAGGAAAAAGCAAAAAATTTCAGAATTGCACCTTGCAATGCGGAGAAATTACTGTTTGTGCATTTACAATATTCATTGATTTTTGCCATTGAAAAACGTCCAGAAATGATTGAAGCTACTGACTGAATGAAAGGAGCTGGCATCTCACTCTCTTTGAATCTTCTTTATCATGCTAAGAGGAGCAGGAAAAAGCAAAAAATTTCAGAATTGCACCTTGCAATGCGGAGAAATTACTGTTTGTGCATTTACAATATTCATTGATTTTTGCCATTGAAAAACGTCCAGAAATGATTGAAGCTACTGACTGAATGAAAGGAGCTGGCATCTCACTCTCTTTGAATCTTCTTTATCATGCTAAGAGGAGCAGGAAAAAGCAAAAAATTTCAGAATTGCACCTTGCAATGCGGAGAAATTACTGTTTGTGCATTTACAATATTCATTGAGTTTTGCCATTGAAAAACGTCCAGAAATGATTGAAGCTACTGACTGAATGAAAGGAGCTGGCATCTCACTCTCTTTGAATCTTCTTTATCATGCTAGGATTAGCAGGAAAAAGCAAAAAATTTCAGAATTGCACCTTGCAATGTGGAGATATTACTGTTTGTGCATTTACAATATTCATTGATTTTTGCCATTGAAAAACGTCCAGAAATGTTTGAAGCTACTGACTGAATGAAAGGAGCTGGCATCTCACTCTATTTGAATCTTCTTTATCATGCTAGCATTAGCAGGAAAAAGCAAAAAATTTCAGAATTGCACCTTGCAATGTGGAGATATTACTGTTTGTGCACTTACAATATTCATTGATTTTTGCCATTGAAAAACGTCCAGAAATGTTTATACCAGAAATGTTTGAAGCTACTGACTGAATGAAAGGAGCTGGCATCTCACTCTCTTTGAATCTTCTTTATCATGCTAAGAGGAGCAGGAAAAAGCAAAAAATTTCAGAATTGCACCTTGCAATGCGGAGAAATTACTGTTTGTGCATTTACAATATTCATTGATTTTTGCCATTGAAAAACGTCCAGAAATTACTGAAGCTACTGACTGAATGAAAGGAGCTGGCATCTCACTCTCTTTGAATCTTCTTTATCATGCTAGGATTAGCAGGAAAAAGCAAAAAATTTAAGAATTGCACCTTGCAATGTGGAGATATTACTGTTTGTGCATTTACAATATTCATTGATTTTTGCCATTGAAAAACATCATGTTATTCATATACCAGAAATGTTTGAAGCTACTGACTGAATGAAAGGAGCTGGCATCTCACTCTCTTTGAATCTTCTTTATCATGCTAGGATTAGCAGGAAAAAGCAAAAAATTTCAGAATTGCACCTTGCAATGTGGAGATATTACTGTTTGTGCATTTACAATATTCATTGATTTTTGCCATTGAAAAACGTCCAGAAATGTTTGAAGCTACTGACTGAATGAAAGGAGCTGGCATCTCACTCTATTTGAATCTTCTTTATCATGCTAGGATTAGCAGGAAAAAGCAAAAAATTTCAGCATTGCACCTTGCAATGTGGAGATATTACTGTTTGTGCATTTACAATATTCATTGATTTTTGCCATTGAAAAACGTCCAGAAATGTTTATACCAGAAATGTTTGAAGCTACTGACTGAATGAAAGGAGCTGGCATCTCACTCTCTTTGAATCTTCTTTATCATGCTAAGAGGAGCAGGAAAAAGCAAAAAATTTCAGAATTGCACCTTGCAATGCGGACAAGTTACTGTTTGTGCATTTACAATATTCATTGATTTTTGCCATTGAAAAACATCATGTTATTCATATACCAGAAATGATTGAAGCTACTGACTGAATGAAAGGAGCTGGCATCTCACTCTCTTTGAATCTTCTTTATCATGCTAAGAGGAGCAGGAAAAAGCAAAAAATTTCAGAATTGCACCTTGCAATGCGGAGAAATTACTGTTTGTGCATTTACAATATTCATTGATTTTTGCCATTGAAAAACGTCCAGAAATGATTGAAGCTACTGACTGAATGAAAGGAGCTGGCATCTCACTCTCTTTGAATCTTCTTTATCATGCTAAGAGGAGCAGGAAAAAGCAAAAAATTTCAGAATTGCACCTTGCAATGCGGAGAAATTACTGTTTGTGCATTTACAATATTCATTGATTTTTGCCATTGAAAAACGTCCAGAAATGATTGAAGCTACTGACTGAATGAAAGGAGCTGGCATCTCACTCTCTTTGAATCTTCTTTATCATGCTAAGAGGAGCAGGAAAAAGCAAAAAAATTCAGAATTGCACCTTGCAATGCGGAGAAATTACTGTTTGTGCATTTACAATATTCATTGATTTTTGCCATTGAAAAACATCATGTTATTCATATACCAGAAATGATTGAAGCTACTGACTGAATGAAAGGAGCGGGCATCTCACTCTCTTTGAAACTTCTTTTTCATGCTAAGAGGAGCAGGAAAAAGCAAAAAATTTCAGAATTGCACCTTGCAATGCGGAGAAATTACTGTTTGTGCATTTACAATATTCATCGATTTTTGCCATTGAAAAACGTCCAGAAATGATTGAAGCTACTGACTGAATGAAAGGAGCTGGCATCTCACTCTCTTTGAATCTTCTTTATCATGCTAAGAGGAGCAGGAAAAAGCAAAAAATTTCAGAATTGCACCTTGCAATGCGGAGAAATTACTGCTTGTGCATTTACAATATTCATTGATTTTTGCCATTGAAAAACGTCCAGAAATGATTGAAGCTACTGACTGAATGAAAGGAGCTGGCATCTCACTCTCTTTGAATCTTCTTTATCATGCTAAGAGGAGCAGGAAAAAGCAAAAAATTTCAGAATTGCACCTTGCAATGCGGAGAAATTACTGTTTGTGCATTTACAATATTCATTGATTTTTGCCATTGAAAAACGTCCAGAAATGTTTGAAGCTACTGACTGAATGAAAGGAGCTGGCATCTCACTCTCTTTGAATCTTCTTTATCATGCTAGGATTAGCAGGAAAAAGCAAAAAATTTCAGAATTGCACCTTGCAATGTGGAGATATTACTGTTTGTGCATTTACAATATTCATTGATTTTTGGCATTGAAAAACGTCCAGAAATGTTTGAAGCTACTGACTGAATGAAAGGAGCTGGCATCTCACTCTATTTGAATCTTCTTTATCATGCTAGGATTAGCAGGAAAAAGCAAAAAATTTCAGCATTGCACCTTGCAATGTGGAGATATTACTGTTTGTGCATTTACAATATTCATTGATTTTTGCCATTGAAAAACGTCCAGAAATGTTTATACCAGAAATGTTTGAAGCTACTGACTGAATGAAAGGAGCTGGCATCTCACTCTCTTTGAATCTTCTTTATCATGCTAAGAGGAGCAGGAAAAAGCAAAAAATTTCAGAATTGCACCTTGCAATGCGGACAAGTTACTGTTTGTGCATTTACAATATTCATTGATTTTTGCCATTGAAAAACATCATGTTATTCATATACCAGAAATGATTGAAGCTACTGACTGAATGAAAGGAGCTGGCATCTCACTCTCTTTGAATCTTCTTTATCATGCTAAGAGGAGCAGGAAAAAGCAAAAAATTTCAGAATTGCACCTTGCAATGCGGAGAAATTACTGTTTGTGCATTTACAATATTCATTGATTTTTGCCATTGAAAAATGTCCAGAAATGATTGAAGCTACTGACTGAATGAAAGGAGCTGGCATCTCACTCTCTTTGAATCTTCTTTATCATGCTAAGAGGAGCAGGAAAAAGCAAAAAATTTCAGAATTGCACCTTGCAATGCGGAGAAATTACTGTTTGTGCATTTACAATATTCATTGATTTTTGCCATTGAAAAACGTCCAGAAATGATTGAAGCTACTGACTGAATGAAAGGAGCTGGCATCTCACTCTCTTTGAATCTTCTTTATCATGCTAAGAGGAGCAGGAAAAAGCAAAAAATTTCAGAATTGCACCTTGCAATGCGGAGAAATTACTGTTTGTGCATTTACAATATTCATTGATTTTTGCCATTGAAAAACGTCCAGAAATGATTGAAGCTACTGACTGAATGAAAGGAGCTGGCATCTCACTCTCTTTGAATCTTCTTTATCATGCTAGGATTAGCAGGAAAAAGCAAAAAATTTCAGAATTGCACCTTGCAATGTGGAGATATTACTGTTTGTGCATTTACAATATTCATTGATTTTTGCCATTGAAAAACGTCCAGAAATGTTTGAAGCTACTGACTGAATGAAAGGAGCTGGCATCTCACTCTATTTGAATCTTCTTTATCATGCTAGCATTAGCAGGAAAAAGCAAAAAATTTCAGAATTGCACCTTGCAATGTGGAGATATTACTGTTTGTGCACTTACAATATTCATTGATTTTTGCCATTGAAAAACGTCCAGAAATGTTTATACCAGAAATGTTTGAAGCTACTGACTGAATGAAAGGAGCTGGCATCTCACTCTCTTTGAATCTTCTTTATCATGCTAAGAGGAGCAGGAAAAAGCAAAAAATTTCAGAATTGCACCTTGCAATGCGGAGAAATTACTGTTTGTGCATTTACAATATTCATTGATTTTTGCCATTGAAAAACGTCCAGAAATTACTGAAGCTACTGACTGAATGAAAGGAGCTGGCATCTCACTCTCTTTGAATCTTCTTTATCATGCTAGGATTAGCAGGAAAAAGCAAAAAATTTAAGAATTGCACCTTGCAATGTGGAGATATTACTGTTTGTGCATTTACAATATTCATTGATTTTTGCCATTGAAAAACATCATGTTATTCATATACCAGAAATGTTTGAAGCTACTGACTGAATGAAAGGAGCTGGCATCTCACTCTCTTTGAATCTTCTTTATCATGCTAGGATTAGCAGGAAAAAGCAAAAAATTTCAGAATTACACCTTGCAATGTGGAGATATTACTGTTTGTGCATTTACAATATTCATTGATTTTTGCCATTGAAAAACGTCCAGAAATGTTTGAAGCTACTGACTGAATGAAAGGAGCTGGCATCTCACTCTATTTGAATCTTCTTTATCATGCTAGCATTAGCAGGAAAAAGCAAAAAATTTCAGAATTGCACCTTGCAATGTGGAGATATTACTGTTTGTGCATTTACAATATTCATTGATTTTTGCCATTGAAAAACGTCCAGAAATGTTTATACCAGAAATGTTTGAAGCTACTGACTGAATGAAAGGAGCTGGCATCTCACTCTCTTTGAATCTTCTTTATCATGCTAAGAGGAGCAGGAAAAAGCAAAAAATTTCAGAATTGCACCTTGCAATGCGGAGAAATTACTGTTTGTGCATTTACAATATTCATTGATTTTTGCCATTGAAAAACGTCCAGAAATTACTGAAGCTACTGACTGAATGAAAGGAGCTGGCATCTCACTCTCTTTGAATCTTCTTTATCATGCTAGGATTAGCAGGAAAAAGCAAAAAATTTAAGAATTGCACCTTGCAATGTGGAGATATTACTGTTTGTGCATTTACAATATTCATTGATTTTTGCCATTGAAAAACATCATGTTATTCATATACCAGAAATGTTTGAAGCTACTGACTGAATGAAAGGAGCTGGCATCTCACTCTCTTTGAATCTTCTTTATCATGCTAGGATTAGCAGGAAAAAGCAAAAAATTTCAGAATTGCACCTTGCAATGTGGAGATATTACTGTTTGTGCATTTACAATATTCATTGATTTTTGCCATTGAAAAACGTCCAGAAATGTTTGAAGCTACTGACTGAATGAAAGGAGCTGGCATCTCACTCTATTTGAATCTTCTTTATCATGCTAGGATTAGCAGGAAAAAGCAAAAAATTTCAGCATTGCACCTTGCAATGTGGAGATATTACTGTTTGTGCATTTACAATATTCATTGATTTTTGCCATTGAAAAACGTCCAGAAATGTTTATACCAGAAATGTTTGAAGCTACTGACTGAATGAAAGGAGCTGGCATCTCACTCTCTTTGAATCTTCTTTATCATGCTAAGAGGAGCAGGAAAAAGCAAAAAATTTCAGAATTGCACCTTGCAATGCGGAGAAGTTACTGTTTGTGCATTTACAATATTCATTGATTTTTGCCATTGAAAAACATCATGTTATTCATATACCAGAAATGATTGAAGCTACTGACTGAATGAAAGGAGCTGGCATCTCACTCTCTTTGAATCTTCTTTATCATACTAAGAGGAGCAGGAAAAAGCAAAAAATTTCAGAATTGCACCTTGCAATGCGGAGAAATTACTGTTTGTGCATTTACAATATTCATTGATTTTTGCCATTGAAAAACGTCCAGAAATGATTGAAGCTACTGACTGAATGAAAGGAGCTGGCATCTCACTCTCTTTGAATCTTCTTTATCATGCTAAGAGGAGCAGGAAAAAGCAAAAAATTTCAGAATTGCACCTTGCAATGCGGAGAAATTACTGTTTGTGCATTTACAATATTCATTGATTTTTGCCATTGAAAAACGTCCAGAAATGATTGAAGCTACTGACTGAATGAAAGGAGCTGGCATCTCACTCTCTTTGAATCTTCTTTATCATGCTAGGATTAGCAGGAAAAAGCAAAAAATTTCAGAATTGCACCTTGCAATGTGGAGATATTACTGTTTGTGCATTTACAATATTCATTGATTTTTGCCATTGAAAAACGTCCAGAAATGTTTGAAGCTACTGACTGAATGAAAGGAGCTGGCATCTCACTCTATTTGAATCTTCTTTATCATGCTAGGATTAGCAGGAAAAAGCAAAAAATTTCAGAATTGCACCTTGCAATGTGGAGATATTACTGTTTGTGCATTTACAATATTCATTGATTTTTGCCATTGAAAAATGTCCAGAAATGTTTATACCAGAAATGTTTGAAGCTACTGACTGAATGAAAGGAGCTGGCATCTCACTCTCTTTGAATCTTCTTTATCATGCTAAGAGGAGCAGGAAAAAGCAAAAAATTTCAGAATTGCACCTTGCAATGCGGAGAAATTACTGTTTGTGCATTTACAATATTCATTGATTTTTGCCATTGAAAAACGTCCAGAAATGATTGAAGCTACTGACTGAATGAAAGGAGCTGGCATTTCACTCTCTTTGAATCTTCTTTACCATGCTAAGAGGAGCAGGAAAAAGCAAAAAATTTCAGAATTGCACCTTGCAATGCGGAGAAATTACTGTTTGTGCATTTACAATATTCATTGATTTTTGCCATTGAAAAACATCATGTTATTCATATACCAGAAATGATTGAAGCTACTGACTGAATGAAAGGAGCTGGCATCTCACTCTCTTTGAATCTTCTTTATCATGCTAAGAGGAGCAGGAAAAAGCAAAAAATTTCAGAATTGCACCTTGCAATGCGGAGAAATTACTGTTTGTGCATTTACAATATTCATTGATTTTTGCCATTGAAAAACGTCCAGAAATGACTGAAGCTACTGACTGAATGAAAGGAGCTGGCATCTCACTCTCTTTGAATCTTCTTTATCATGCTAAGAGGAGCAGGAAAAAGCAAAAAATTTCAGAATTGCACCTTGCAATGCGGAGAAATTACTGTTTGTGCATTTACAATATTCATTGATTTTTGCCATTGAAAAACGTCCAGAAATGATTGAAGCTACTGACTGAATGAAAGGAGCTGGCATGTAACTCTCTTTGAGTCTTCTTTATCATGCTAAGAGGAGCAGGAAAAAGCAAAAAATTTCAGAATTGCACCTTGCAATGCGGAGAAATTACTGTTTGTGCATTTACAATATTCATTGATTTTTGCCATTGAAAAACATCATGTTATTCATATACCAGAAATGTTTGAAGCTACTGACTGAATGAAAGAAGCTGGCATCTCACTATCTTTGAATCTTCTTTATCATGCTAAGAGGAGCAGGAAAAAGCAAAAAATTTCAGAATTCCACCTTACAATGCGGAGAAATTACTGTTTGTGCATTTACAATATTCATTGATTTTTGCCATTGAAAAACGTCCAGAAAAGATTGAAGCTACTGACTGAATGAAAGGAGCTGGCATCTCACTCTCTTTGAATCTTCTTTATCATGCTAAGAGGAGCAGGAAAAAGCAAAAAATTTCCGAATTGCACCTTGCAATGCGGAGAAATTACTGTTTGTGCATTTACAATATTCATTGATTTTTGCCATTGAAAAACATCATGTTATTCATATACCAGAAATGTTTGAAGCTACTGACTGAATGAAAGGAGCTGGCATCTCACTCTCTTTGAATCTTCTTTATCATGCTAAGAGGAGCAGGAAAAAGCAAAAAATTTCAGAATTGCACCTTGCAATGCGGAGAAATTACTGCTTGTGCATTTACAATATTCATTGATTTTTGCCATTGAAAAACATCCAGAAATGATTGAAGCTACTGACTGAATGAAAGGAGCTGGCATCTCACTCTCTTTGAATCTTCTTTATCATGCTAAGAGGAGCAGGAAAAAGCAAAAAATTTCAGAATTGCACCTTGCAATGCGGAGAAATTACTGTTTGTGCATTTACAATATTCATTGATTTTTGCCATTGAAAAACGTCCAGAAATGTTTGAAACTACTGACTGAATGAAAGGAGCTGGCATCTCACTCTCTTTGAATCTTCTTTATCATGCTAGGATTAGCAGGAAAAAGCAAAAAATTTCAGAATTGCACCTTGCAATGTGGAGATATTACTGTTTGTGCATTTACAATATTCATTGATTTTTGCCATTGAAAAACGTCCAGAAATGTTTGAAGCTACTGACTGAATGAAAGGAGCTGGCATCTCACTCTCTTTGAATCTTCTTTATCATGCTAGGAGTAGCAGGAAAAAGCAAAAAATTTCAGAATTGCACCTTGCAATGTGGAGATATTACTGTTTGTGCATTTACAATATTCATTGATTTTTGCCATTGAAAAACGTCCAGAAATGTTTGAAGCTACTGACTGAATGAAAGGAGCTGGCATCTCACTCTCTTTGAATCTTCATTATCATGCTAGGATTAGCAGGAAAAAGCAAAAAATTTCAGAATTGCACCTTGCAATGTGGAGATATTACTGTTTGTGCATTTACAATATTCATTGATTTTTGCCATTGAAAAACATCATGTTATTCATATACCAGAAATGTTTGAAGCTACTGACTGAATGAAAGGAGCTGGCATCTCACTCTCTTTGAATCTTCTTTATCATGCTAGGATTAGCAGGAAAAAGCAAAAAATTTCAGAATTGCACCTTGCAATGTGGAGATATTACTGTTTGTGCATTTACAATATTCATTGATTTTTGCCATTGAAAAACATCATGTTATTCATATACCAGAAATGTTTGAAGCTACTGACTGAATGAAAGGAGCTGGCATCTCACTCTCTTTGAATCTTCTTTATCATGCTAAGAGGAGCAGGAAAAAGCAAAAAAATTCAGAATTGCACCTTGCAATGCGGAGAAATTACTGTTTGTGCATTTACAATATTCATTGATTTTTGCCATTGAAAAACATCATGTTATTCATATACCAGAAATGATTGAAGCTACTGACTGAATGAAAGGAGCGGGCATCTCACTCTCTTTGAAACTTCTTTTTCATGCTAAGAGGAGCAGGAAAAAGCAAAAAATTTCAGAATTGCACCTTGCAATGCGGAGAAATTACTGTTTGTGCATTTACAATATTCATTGATTTTTGCCATTGAAAAACGTCCAGAAATGATTGAAGCTACTGACTGAATGAAAGGAGCTGGCATCTCACTCTCTTTGAATCTTCTTTATCATGCTAAGAGGAGCAGGAAAAAGCAAAAAATTTCAGAATTGCACCTTGCAATGCGGAGAAATTACTGCTTGTGCATTTACAATATTCATTGATTTTTGCCATTGAAAAACGTCCAGAAATGATTGAAGCTACTGACTGAATGAAAGGAGCTGGCATCTCACTCTCTTTGAATCTTCTTTATCATGCTAAGAGGAGCAGGAAAAAGCAAAAAATTTCAGAATTGCACCTTGCAATGCGGAGAAATTACTGTTTGTGCATTTACAATATTCATTGATTTTTGCCATTGAAAAACGTCCAGAAATGTTTGAAGCTACTGACTGAATGAAAGGAGCTGGCATCTCACTCTCTTTGAATCTTCTTTATCATGCTAGGATTAGCAGGAAAAAGCAAAAAATTTCAGAATTGCACCTTGCAATGTGGAGATATTACTGTTTGTGCATTTACAATATTCATTGATTTTTGCCATTGAAAAACGTCCAGAAATGTTTGAAGCTACTGACTGAATGAAAGGAGCTGGCATCTCACTCTCTTTGAATCTTCTTTAACATGCTAGGAGTAGCAGGAAAAAGCAAAAAATTTCAGAATTGCACCTTGCAATGTGGAGATATTACTGTTTGTGCATTTACAATATTCATTGATTTTTGCCATTGAAAAACGTCCAGAAATGTTTGAAGCTACTGACTGAATGAAAGGAGCTGGCATCTCACTCTCTTTGAATCTTCTTTATCATGCTAGGATTAGCAGGAAAAAGCAAAAAATTTCAGAATTGCACCTTGCAATGTGGAGATATTACTGTTTGTGCATTTACAATATTCATTGATTTTTGCCATTGAAAAACATCATGTTATTCATATACCAGAAATGTTTGAAGCTACTGACTGAATGAAAGGAGCTGGCATCTCACTGTCTTTGAATCTTCTTTATCATGCTAGGATTAGCAGGAAAAAGCAAAAAATTTCAGAATTGCACCTTGCAATGTGGAGATATTACTGTTTGTGCATTTACAATATTCATTGATTTTTGCCATTGAAAAACGTCCAGAAATGTTTATACCAGAAATGTTTGAAGCTACTGACTGAATGAAAGGAGCTGGCATCTCACTCTTTTTGAATCTTCTTTATCATGCTAAGAGGAGCAGGAAAAAGCAAAAAATTTCAGAATTGCACCTTGCAATGCGGAGAAGTTACTGTTTGTGCATTTACAATATTCATTGATTTTTGCCATTGAAAAACATCATGTTATTCACATACCAGAAATGATTGAAGCTACTGACTGAATGAAAGGAGCTGGCATCTCACTCTCTTTGAATCTTCTTTATCATGCTAAGAGGAGCAGGAAAAGCAAAAAATTTCAGAATTGCACCTTGCAATGCGGAGAAATTACTGTTTGTGCATTTACAATATTCATTGATTTTTGCCATTGAAAAACGTCCAGAAATGATTGAAGCTACTGACTGAATGAAAGGAGCTGGCATCTCACTCTCTTTGAATCTTCTTTATCATGCTAAGAGGAGCAGGAAAAAGCAAAAAATTTCAGAATTGCACCTTGCAATGCGGAGAAATTACTGTTTGTGCATTTACAATATTCATTGATTTTTGCCATTGAAAAACGTCCAGAAATGATTGAAGCTACTGACTGAATGAAAGGAGCTGGCATCTCACTCTCTTTGAATCTTCTTTATCATGCTAGGATTAGCAGGAAAAAGCAAAAAATTTCAGAATTGCACCTTGCAATGTGGAGATATTACTGTTTGTGCATTTACAATATTCATTGATTTTTGCCATTGAAAAACGTCCAGAAATGTTTGAAGCTACTGACTGAATGAAAGGAGCTGGCATCTCACTCTATTTGAATCTTCTTTATCATGCTAGGATTAGCAGGAAAAAGCAAAAAATTTCAGAATTGCACCTTGCAATGTGGAGATATTACTGTTTGTGCATTTACAATATTCATTGATTTTTGCCATTGAAAAACGTCCAGAAATGTTTATACCAGAAATGTTTGAAGCTACTGACTGAAAGAAAGGAGCTGGCATCTCACTCTCTTTGAATCTTCTTTATCATGCTAAGAGGAGCAGGAAAAAGCAAAAAATTTCAGAATTGCACCTTGCAATGCGGAGAAATTACTGTTTGTGCATTTACAATATTCATTGATTTTTGCCATTGAAAAACGTCCAGAAATGACTGAAGCTACTGACTGAATGAAAGGAGCTGGCATCTCACTCTCTTTGAATCTTCTTTATCATGCTAAGAGGAGCAGGAAAAAGCAAAAAATTTCAGAATTGCACCTTGCAATGCGGAGAAATTACTGTTTGTGCATTTACAATATTCATTGATTTTTGCCATTGAAAAACGTCCAGAAATGATTGAAGCTACTGACTGAATGAAAGGAGCTGGCATCTCACTCTCTTTGAATCTTCTTTATCATGCTAAGAGGAGCAGGAAAAAGCAAAAAATTTCAGAATTGCACCTTGCAATGCGGAGAAATTACTGTTTGTGCATTTACAATATTCATTGATTTTTGCCATTGAAAAACATCATGTTATTCATATACCAGAAATGATTGAAGCTACTGACTGAATGAAAGGAGCTGGCATCTCACTCTCTTTGAATCTTCTTTATCATGCTAAGAAGAGCAGGAAAAAGCAAAAAATTTCAGAATTGCACCTTGCAATGCGGAGAAATTACTGTTTGTGCATTTACAATATTCATTGATTTTTGCCATTGAAAAACGTCCAGAAATGATTGAAGCTACTGACTGAATGAAAGGAGCTGGCATCTCACTCTCTTTGAATCTTCTTTATCATGGTAAGAGGAGCAGGAAAAAGCAAAAAATTTCAGAATTGCACCTTGCAATGCGGAGAAATTACTGTTTGTGCATTTACAATATTCATTGATTTTTGCCATTGAAAAACGTCCAGAAATGTTTGAAGCTACTGACTGAATGAAAGGAGCTGGCATCTCACTCTATTTGAATCTTCTTTATCATGCTAGGATTAGCAGGAAAAAGCAAAAAATTTCAGCATTGCACCTTGCAATGTGGAGATATTACTGTTTGTGCATTTACAATATTCATTGATTTTTGCCATTGAAAAACGTCCAGAAATGTTTATACCAGAAATGTTTGAAGCTACTGACTGAATGAAAGGAGCTGGCATCTCACTCTTTTTGAATCTTCTTTATCATGCTAAGAGGAGCAGGAAAAAGCAAAAAATTTCAGAATTGCACCTTGCAATGCGGAGAAGTTACTGTTTGTGCATTTACAATATTCATTGATTTTTGCCATTGAAAAACATCATGTTATTCATATACCAGAAATGATTGAAGCTACTGACTGAATGAAAGGAGCTGGCATCTCACTCTCTTTGAATCTTCTTTATCATGCTAAGAGGAGCAGGAAAAAGCAAAAAATTTCAGAATTGCACCTTGCAATGCGGAGAAATTACTGTTTGTGCATTTACAATATTCATTGATTTTTGCCATTGAAAAACGTCCAGAAATGATTGAAGCTACTGACTGAATGAAAGGAGCTGGCATCTCACTCTCTTTGAATCTTCTTTATCATGCTAAGAGGAGCAGGAAAAAGCAAAAAATTTCAGAATTGCACCTTGCAATGCGGAGAAATTACTGTTTGTGCATTTACAATATTCATTGATTTTTGCCATTGAAAAACGTCCAGAAATGATTGAAGCTACTGACTGAATGAAAGGAGCTGGCATCTCACTCTCTTTGATTCTTCTTTATCATGCTAGGAGTAGCAGGAAAAAGCAAAAAATTTCAGAATTGCACCTTGCAATGTGGAGATATTACTGTTTGTGCATTTACAATATTCATTGATTTTTGCCATTGAAAAACGTCCAGAAATGTTTGAAGCTACTGACTGAATGAAAGGAGCTGGCATCTCACTCTCTTTGAATCTTCTTTATCATGCTAGGATTAGCAGGAAAAAGCAAAAAATTTCAGAATTGCACCTTGCAATGTGGAGATATTACTGTTTGTGCATTTACAATATTCATTGATTTTTGCCATTGAAAAACATCATGTTATTCATATACCAGAAATGTTTGAAGCTACTGACTGAATGAAAGGAGCTGGCATCTCACTCTCTTTGAATCTTCTTTATCATGCTAGGATTAGCAGGAAAAAGCAAAAAATTTCAGAATTGCACCTTGCAATGTGGAGATATTACTGGTTGTGCATTTACAATATTCATTGATTTTTGCCATTGAAAAACATCATGTTATTCATATACCAGAAATGTTTGAAGCTACTGACTGAATGAAAGGAGCTGGCATCTCACTCTCTTTGAATCTTCTTTATCATGCTAATAGGAGCAGGAAAAAGCAAAAAAATTCAGAATTGCACCTTGCAATGCGGAGAAATTACTGTTTGTGCATTTACAATATTCATTGATTTTTGCCATTGAAAAACATCATGTTATTCATATACCAGAAATGATTGAAGCTACTGACTGAATGAAAGGAGCGGGCATCTCACTCTCTTTGAAACTTCTTTTTCATGCTAAGAGGAGCAGGAAAAAGCAAAAAATTTCAGAATTGCACCTTGCAATGCGGAGAAATTACTGTTTGTGCATTTACAATATTCATTGATTTTTGCCATTGAAAAACGTCCAGAAATGATTGAAGCTACTGACTGAATGAAAGGAGCTGGCATCTCACTCTCTTTGAATCTTCTTTATCATGATAAGAGGAGCAGGAAAAAGCAAAAAATTTCAGAATTGCACCTTGCAATGCGGAGAAATTACTGCTTGTGCATTTACAATATTCATTGATTTTTGCCATTGAAAAACGTCCAGAAATGATTGAAGCTACTGACTGAATGAAAGGAGCTGGCATCTCACTCTCTTTGAATCTTCTTTATCATGCTAAGAGGAGCAGGAAAAAGCAAAAAATTTCAGAATTGCACCTTGCAATGCGGAGAAATTACTGTTTGTGCATTTACAATATTCATTGATTTTTGCCATTGAAAAACGTCCAGAAATGTTTGAAGCTACTGACTGAATGAAAGGAGCTGGCATCTCACTCTCTTTGAATCTTCTTTATCATGCTAGGATTAGCAGGAAAAAGCAAAAAATTTCAGAATTGCACCTTGCAATGTGGAGATATTACTGTTTGTGCATTTACAATATTCATTGATTTTTGCCATTGAAAAACGTCCAGAAATGTTTGAAGCTACTGACTGAATGAAAGGAGCTGGCATCTCACTCTCTTTGAATCTTCTTTATCATGCTAGGAGTAGCAGGAAAAAGCAAAAAATTTCAGAATTGCACCTTGCAATGTGGAGATATTACTGTTTGTGCATTTACAATATTCATTGATTTTTGCCATTGAAAAACGTCCAGAAATGTTTGAAGCTACTGACTGAATGAAAGGAGCTGGCATCTCACTCTCTTTGAATCTTCTTTATCATGCTAGGATTAGCAGGAAAAAGCAAAAAATTTCAGAATTGCACCTTGCAATGTGGAGATATTACTGTTTGTGCATTTACAATATTCATTGATTTTTGCCATTGAAAAACATCATGTTATTCATATACCAGAAATGTTTGAAGCTACTGACTGAATGAAAGGAGCTGGCATCTCACTCTCTTTGAATCTTCTTTATCATGCTAGGATTAGCAGGAAAAAGCAAAAAATTTCAGAATTGCACCTTGCAATGTGGAGATATTACTGTTTGTGCATTTACAATATTCATTGATTTTTGCCATTGAAAAACGTCCAGAAATGTTTGAAGCTACTGACTGAATGAAAGGAGCTGGCATCTCACTCTATTTGAATCTTCTTTATCATGCTAGGATTAGCAGGAAAAAGCAAAAAATTTCGGCATTGCACCTTGCAATGTGGAGATATTACTGTTTGTGCATTTACAATATTCATTGATTTTTGCCATTGAAAAACGTCCAGAAATGTTTATACCAGAAATGTTTGAAGCTACTGACTGAATGAAAGGAGCTGGCATCTCACTCTTTTTGAATCTTCTTTATCATGCTAAGAGGAGCAGGAAAAAGCAAAAAATTTCAGAATTGCACCTTGCAATGCGGAGAAGTTACTGTTTGTGCATTTACAATATTCATTGATTTTTGCCATTGAAAAACATCATGTTATTCATATACCAGAAATGATTGAAGCTACTGACTGAATGAAAGGAGCTGGCATCTCACTCTCTTTGAATCTTCTTTATCATGCTAAGAGGAGCAGGAAAAAGCAAAAAATTTCAGAATTGCACCTTGCAATGCGGAGAAATTACTGTTTGTGCATTTACAATATTCATTGATTTTTGCCATTGAAAAACGTCCAGAAATGATTGAAGCTACTGACTGAATGAAAGGAGCTGGCATCTCACTCTCTTTGAATCTTCTTTATCATGCTAAGAGGAGCAGGAAAAAGCAAAAAATTTCAGAATTGCACCTTGCAATGCGGAGAAATTACTGTTTGTGCATTTACAATATTCATTGATTTTTGCCATTGAAAAACGTCCAGAAATGATTGAAGCTACTGACTGAATGAAAGGAGCTGGCATCTCACTCTCTTTGAATCTTCTTTATCATGCTAGGATTAGCAGGAAAAAGCAAAAAATTTCAGAATTGCACCTTGCAATGTGGAGATATTACTGTTTGTGCATTTACAATATTCATTGATTTTTGCCATTGAAAAACGTCCAGAAATGTTTGAAGCTACTGACTGAATGAAAGGAGCTGGCATCTCACTCTATTTGAATCTTCTTTATCATGCTAGGATTAGCAGGAAAAAGCAAAAAATTTCAGAATTGCACCTTGCAATGTGGAGATATTACTGTTTGTGCATTTACAATATTCATTGATTTTTGCCATTGAAAAACGTCCAGAAATGTTTATACCAGAAATGTTTGAAGCTACTGACTGAATGAAAGGAGCTGGCATCTCACTCTCTTTGAATCTTCTTTATCATGCTAAGAGGAGCAGGAAAAAGCAAAAAATTTCAGAATTGCACCTTGCAATGCGGAGAAATTACTGTTTGTGCATTTACAATATTCATTGATTTTTGCCATTGAAAAACGTCCAGAAATGACTGAAGCTACTGACTGAATGAAAGGAGCTGGCATCTCACTCTCTTTGAATCTTCTTTATCATGCTAAGAGGAGCAGGAAAAAGCAAAAAATTTCAGAATTGCACCTTGCAATGCGGAGAAATTACTGTTTGTGCATTTACAATATTCATTGATTTTTGCCATTGAAAAACGTCCAGAAATGATTGAAGCTACTGACTGAATGAAAGGAGCTGGCATCTCACTCTCTTTGAATCTTCTTTATCATGCTAAGAGGAGCAGGAAAAAGCAAAAAATTTCAGAATTGCACCTTGCAATGCGGAGAAATTACTGTTTGTGCATTTACAATATTCATTGATTTTTGCCATTGAAAAACATCATGTTATTCATATACCAGAAATGATTGAAGCTACTGACTGAATGAAAGGAGCTGGCATCTCACTCTCTTTGAATCTTCTTTATCATGCTAAGAAGAGCAGGAAAAAGCAAAAAATTTCAGAATTGCACCTTGCAATGCGGAGAAATTACTGTTTGTGCATTTACAATATTCATTGATTTTTGCCATTGAAAAACGTCCAGAAATGATTGAAGCTACTGACTGAATGAAAGGAGCTGGCATCTCACTCTCTTTGAATCTTCTTTATCATGCTAAGAGGAGCAGGAAAAAGCAAAAAATTTCAGAATTGCACCTTGCAATGCGGAGAAATTACTGTTTGTGCATTTACAATATTCATTGATTTTTGCCATTGAAAAACGTCCAGAAATGATTGAAGCTACTGACTGAATGAAAGGAGCTGGCATCTCACTCTCTTTGAATCTTCTTTATCATGCTAAGAGGAGCAGGAAAAAGCAAAAAATTTCAGAATTGCACCTTGCAATGCGGAGAAATTACTGTTTGTGCATTTACAATATTCATTGATTTTTGCCATTGAAAAACGTCCAGAAATGATTGAAGCTACTGACTGAATGAAAGGAGCTGGCATCTCACTCTCTTTGAATCTTCTTTATCATGCTAAGAGGAGCAGGAAAAAGCAAAAAATTTCAGAATTGCAACTTGCAATGCGGAGAAATTACTGTTTGTGCATTTACAATATTCATTGATTTTTTCCATTGAAAAACATCATGTTATTCATATACCAGAAATGATTGAAGCTACTGACTGAATGAAAGGAGCTGGCATCTCACTCTCTTTGAATCTTCTTTATCATGCTAAGAGGAGCAGGAAAAAGCAAAAAATTTCAGAATTGCACCTTGCAATGCGGAGAAATTACTGTTTGTGCATTTACAATATTCATTGATTTTTGCCATTGAAAAACGTCCAGAAATGATTGAAGCTACTGACTGAATGAAAGGAGCTGGCATCTCACTCTCTTTGAATCTTCTTTATCATGCTAAGAGGAGCAGGAAAAAGCAAAAAATTTCAGAATTGCACCTTGCAATGCGGAGAAATTACTGTTTGTGCATTTACAATATTCATTGATTTTTGCCATTGAAAAACGTCCAGAAATGATTGAAGCTACTGACTGAATGAAAGGAGCTGGCATCTCACTCTCTTTGAATCTTCTTTATCATGCTAAGAGGAGCAGGAAAAAGCAAAAAATTTCAGAATTGCACCTTGCAATGCGGAGAAATTACTGTTTGTGCATTTACAATATTCATTAATTTTTGCCATTGAAAAACATCATGTTATTCATATCCCAGAAATGTTTGAAGCTACTGACTGAATGAAAGAAGCTGGCATCTCACTCTCTTTGAATCTTCTTTATCATGCTAAGAGGAGCAGGAAAAAGCAAAAAATTTCAGAATTGCACCTTGCAATGCGGAGAAATTACTGTTTGTGCATTTACAATATTCATTGATTTTTGCCATTGAAAAACGTCCAGAAATGATTGAAGCTACTGACTGAATGAAAGGAGCTGGCATCTCACTCTCTTTGAATCTTCTTTATCATGCTAAGAGGAGCAGGAAAAAGCAAAAAATTTCAGAATTGCACCTTGCAATGCGGAGAAATTACTGTTTGTGCATTTACAATATTCATTGATTTTTGCCATTGAAAAACATCATGTTATTCATATACCAGAAATGTTTTAAGCTCCTGACTGAATGAAAGGAGCTGGCATCTCAATCTCTTTGAATCTTCTTTATCATGCTAAGAGGAGCAGGAAAAAGCAAAAAATTTCAGAATTGCACCTTGCAATGCGGAGAAATTACTGTTTGTGCATTTACAATATTCATTGATTTTTGCCATTGAAAAACGTCCAGAAATGATTGAAGCTACTGACTGAATGAAAGGAGCTGGCATCTCACTCTCTTTGAATCTTCTTTATCATGCTAAGAGGAGCAGGAAAATGCAAAAAATTTCAGAATTGCACCTTGCAATGCGGAGAAATTACTGTTTGTGCATTTACAATATTCATTGATTTTTGCCATTGAAAAACATCCAGAAATGATTGAAGCTACTGACTGAATGAAAGGAGCTGGCATCTCACTCTCTTTGAATCTTCTTTATCATGCTAAGAGGAGCAGGAAAAAGCAAAAAATTTCAGAATTGCACCTTGCAATGCGGAGAAATTACTGTTTGTGCATTTACAATATTCATTGATTTTTGCCATTGAAAAACATCATGTTATTCATATACCAGAAATGATTGAAGCTACTGACTGAATGAAAGGAGCTGGCATCTCACTCTCTTTGAATCTTCTTTATCATGCTAAGAGGAGCAGGAAAAAGCAAAAAATTTCAGAATTGCACCTTGCAATGCGGAGAAATTACTGTTTGTGCATTTACAATATTCATTGATTTTTGCCATTGAAAAACGTCCAGAAATGATTGAAGCTACTGACTGAATGAAAGGAGCTGGCATCTCACTCTCTTTGAATCTTCTTTATCATGCTAAGAGGAGCAGGAAAAAGCAAAAAATTTCAGAATTGCACCTTGCAATGCGGAGAAATTACTGTTTGTGCATTTACAATATTCATTGATTTTTGCCATTGAAAAACGTCCAGAAATGATTGAAGCTACTGACTGAATGAAAGGAGCTGGCATCTCACTCTCTTTGAATCTTCTTTATCATGCTAAGAGGAGCAGGAAAAAGCAAAAAAATTCAGAATTGCAAGTTCCAATGCGGAGAAATTACTGTTTGTGCATTTACAATATTCATTGATTTTTGCCATTGAAAAACATCATGTTATTCATATACCAGAAATGATTGAAGCTACTGACTGAATGAAAGGAGATGGCATCTCACTCTCTTTGAATCTTCTTTATCATGCTAAGAGGAGCAGGAAAAAGCAAAAAATTTCAGAATTGCACCTTGCAATGCGGAGAAATTACTGTTTGTGCATTTTCAATATTCATTGATTTTTGCCATTGAAAAACGTCCAGAAATGATTGAAGCTACTGACTGAATGAAAGGAGCTGGCATCTCACTCTCTTTGAATCTTCTTTATCATGCTAAGAGGAGCAGGAAAAAGCAAAAAATTTCAGAATTGCACCTTGCAATGCGGAGAAATTACTGTTTGTGCTTTTACAATATTCATTGATTTTTGCCATTGAAAAACATCATGTTATTCATATACCAGAAATGTTTGAAGCTACTGACTGAATGAAAGGAGCTGGCATCTCACTCTCTTTGAATCTTCTTTATCATGCTAAGAGGAGCAGGAAAAAGCAAAAAATTTCAGAATTGCACCTTGCAATGCGGAGAAATTACTGTTTGTGCATTTACAATATTCATTGATTTTTGCCATTGAAAAACGTCCAGAAATGATTGAAGCTACTGACTGAATGAAAGGAGCTGGCATCTCACTCTCTTTGAATCTTCTTTATCATGCTAAGAGGAGCAGGAAAAAGCAAAAAATTTCAGAATTGCACCTTGCAATGCGGAGAAATTACTGTTTGTGCATTTACAATATTCATTGATTTTTGCCATTGAAAAACGTCCAGAAATGATTGAAGCTACTGACTGAATGAAAGGAGCTGGCATCTCACTCTCTTTGAATCTTCTTTATCATGCTAAGAGGAGCAGGAAAAAGCAAAAAATTTCAGAATTGCACCTTGCAATGCGGAGAAATTACTGTTTGTGAATTTACAATATTCATTGATTTTTGCCATTGAAAAACATCATGTTATTCATATACCAGAAATGATTGAAGCTACTGACTGAATGAAAGGAGCTGGCATCTTACTCTCTTTGAATCTTCTTTATCATGCTAAGAGGAGCAGGAAAAAGCAAAAAATTTCAGAATTGCACCTTGCAATGCGGAGAAATTACTGTTTGTGCATTTACAATATTCATTGATTTTTGCCATTGAAAAACATCCAGAAATGATTGAAGCTACTGACTGAATGAAAGGAGCTGGCATCTCACTCTCTTTGAATCTTCTTTATCATGCTAAGAGGAGCAGGAAAAAGCAAAAAATTTCAGAATTGCACCTTGCAATGCGGAGAAATTACTGTTTGTGCATTTACAATATTCATTGATTTTTGCCATTGAAAAACGTCCAGAAATGATTGAAGCTACTGACTGAATGAAAGGAGCTGGCATCTCACTCTCTTTGAATCTTCTTTATCATGCTAAGAGGAGCAGGAAAAAGCAAAAAATTTCAGAATTGCACCTTGCAATGCGGAGAAATTACTGTTTGTGCTTTTACAATATTCATTGATTTTTGCCATTGAAAAACATCATGTTATTCATATACCAGAAATGTTTGAAGCTACTGACTGAATGAAAGGAGCTGGCATCTCACTCTCTTTGAATCTTCTTTATCATGCTAAGAGGAGCAGGAAAAAGCAAAAAATTTCAGAATTGCACCTTGCAATGCGGAGAAATTACTGTTTGTGCATTTACAATATTCATTGATTTTTGCCATTGAAAAACGTCCAGAAATGATTGAAGCTACTGACTGAATGAAAGGAGCTGGCATCTCACTCTCTTTGAATCTTCTTTATCATGCTAAGAGGAGCAGGAAAAAGCAAAAAATTTCAGAATTGCACCTTGCAATGCGGAGAAATTACTGTTTGTGCATTTACAATATTCATTGATTTTTGCCATTGAAAAACGTCCAGAAATGATTGAAGATACTGACTGAATGAAAGGAGCTGGCATCTCACTCTCTTTGAATCTTCTTTATCATGCTAAGAGGAGCAGGAAAAAGCAAAAAATTTCAGAATTGCACCTTGCAATGCGGAGAAATTACTGTTTGTGAATTTACAATATTCATTGATTTTTGCCATTGAAAAACATCATGTTATTCATATACCAGAAATGATTGAAGCTACTGACTGAATGAAAGGAGCTGGCATCTTACTCTCTTTGAATCTTCTTTATCATGCTAAGAGGAGCAGGAAAAAGCAAAAAATTTCAGAATTGCACCTTGCAATGCGGAGAAATTACTGTTTGTGCATTTACAATATTCATTGATTTTTGCCATTGAAAAACATCCAGAAATGATTGAAGCTACTGACTGAATGAAAGGAGCTGGCATCTCACTCTCTTTGAATCTTCTTTATCATGCTAAGAGGAGCAGGAAAAAGCAAAAAATTTCAGAATTGCACCTTGCAATGCGGAGAAATTACTGTTTGTGCATTTACAATATTCATTGATTTTTGCCATTGAAAAACGTCCAGAAATGATTGAAGCTACTGACTGAATGAAAGGAGCTGGCATCTCACTCTCTTTGAATCTTCTTTATCATGCTAAGAGGAGCAGGAAAAAGCAAAAAATTTCAGAATTGCACCTTGCAATGCGGAGAAATTACTGTTTGTGCATTTACAATATTCATTGATTTTTGCCATTGAAAAACATCATGTTATTCATATACCAGAAATGTTTGAAGCTACTGACTGAATGAAAGGAGCTGGCATCTCACTCTCTTTGAATCTTCTTTATCATGCTAAGAGGAGCAGGAAAAAGCAAAAAATTTCAGAATTGCACCTTGCAATGCGGAGAAATTACTGTTTGTGCATTTACAATATTCATTGATTTTTGCCATTGAAAAACGTCCAGAAATGATTGAAGCTACTGACTGAATGAAAGGAGCTGGCATCTCACTCTCTTTGAATCTTCTTTATCATGCTAAGAGGAGCAGGAAAAAGCAAAAAATTTCAGAATTGCACCTTGCAATGCGGAGAAATTACTGTTTGTGCATTTACAATATTCATTGATTTTTGCCATTGAAAAACATCATGTTATTCATATACCAGAAATGTTTGAAGCTACTGACTGAATGAAAGGAGCTGGCATCTCACTCTCTTTGAATCTTCTTTATCATGCTAAGAGGAGCAGGAAAAAGCAAAAAATTTCAGAATTGCACCTTGCAATGCGGAGAAATTACTGTTTGTGCATTTACAATATTCATTGATTTTTGCCATTGAAAAACGTCCAGAAATGATTGAAGCTACTGACTGAATGAAAGGAGCTGGCATCTCACTCTCTTTGAATCTTCTTTATCATGCTAAGAGGAGCAGGAAAAAGCAAAAAATTTCAGAATTGCACCTTGCAATGCGGAGAAATTACTGTTTGTGCATTTACAATATTCATTGATTTTTGCCATTGAAAAACGTCCAGAAATGATTGAAGCTACTGACTGAATGAAAGGAGCTGGCATCTCACTCTCTTTGAATCTTCTTTATCATGCTAAGAGGAGCAGGAAAAAGCAAAAAAATTCAGAATTGCAAGTTCCAATGCGGAGAAATTACTGTTTGTGCATTTACAATATTCATTGATTTTTGCCATTGAAAAACATCATGTTATTCATATACCAGAAATGATTGAAGCTACTGACTGAATGAAAGGAGATGGCATCTCACTCTCTTTGAATCTTCTTTATCATGCTAAGAGGAGCAGGAAAAAGCAAAAAATTTCAGAATTGCACCTTGCAATGCGGAGAAATTACTGTTTGTGCATTTTCAATATTCATTGATTTTTGCCATTGAAAAACGTCCAGAAATGATTGAAGCTACTGACTGAATGAAAGGAGCTGGCATCTCACTCTCTTTGAATCTTCTTTATCATGCTAAGAGGAGCAGGAAAAAGCAAAAAATTTCAGAATTGCACCTTGCAATGCGGAGAAATTACTGTTTGTGCTTTTACAATATTCATTGATTTTTGCCATTGAAAAACATCATGTTATTCATATACCAGAAATGTTTGAAGCTACTGACTGAATGAAAGGAGCTGGCATCTCACTCTCTTTGAATCTTCTTTATCATGCTAAGAGGAGCAGGAAAAAGCAAAAAATTTCAGAATTGCACCTTGCAATGCGGAGAAATTACTGTTTGTGCATTTACAATATTCATTGATTTTTGCCATTGAAAAACGTCCAGAAATGATTGAAGCTACTGACTGAATGAAAGGAGCTGGCATCTCACTCTCTTTGAATCTTCTTTATCATGCTAAGAGGAGCAGGAAAAAGCAAAAAATTTCAGAATTGCACCTTGCAATGCGGAGAAATTACTGTTTGTGCATTTACAATATTCATTGATTTTTGCCATTGAAAAACGTCCAGAAATGATTGAAGCTACTGACTGAATGAAAGGAGCTGGCATCTCACTCTCTTTGAATCTTCTTTATCATGCTAAGAGGAGCAGGAAAAAGCAAAAAATTTCAGAATTGCACCTTGCAATGCGGAGAAATTACTGTTTGTGAATTTACAATATTCATTGATTTTTGCCATTGAAAAACATCATGTTATTCATATACCAGAAATGATTGAAGCTACTGACTGAATGAAAGGAGCTGGCATCTTACTCTCTTTGAATCTTCTTTATCATGCTAAGAGGAGCAGGAAAAAGCAAAAAATTTCAGAATTGCACCTTGCAATGCGGAGAAATTACTGTTTGTGCATTTACAATATTCATTGATTTTTGCCATTGAAAAACATCCAGAAATGATTGAAGCTACTGACTGAATGAAAGGAGCTGGCATCTCACTCTCTTTGAATCTTCTTTATCATGCTAAGAGGAGCAGGAAAAAGCAAAAAATTTCAGAATTGCACCTTGCAATGCGGAGAAATTACTGTTTGTGCATTTACAATATTCATTGATTTTTGCCATTGAAAAACGTCCAGAAATGATTGAAGCTACTGACTGAATGAAAGGAGCTGGCATCTCACTCTCTTTGAATCTTCTTTATCATGCTAAGAGGAGCAGGAAAAAGCAAAAAATTTCAGAATTGCACCTTGCAATGCGGAGAAATTACTGTTTGTGCTTTTACAATATTCATTGATTTTTGCCATTGAAAAACATCATGTTATTCATATACCAGAAATGTTTGAAGCTACTGACTGAATGAAAGGAGCTGGCATCTCACTCTCTTTGAATCTTCTTTATCATGCTAAGAGGAGCAGGAAAAAGCAAAAAATTTCAGAATTGCACCTTGCAATGCGGAGAAATTACTGTTTGTGCATTTACAATATTCATTGATTTTTGCCATTGAAAAACGTCCAGAAATGATTGAAGCTACTGACTGAATGAAAGGAGCTGGCATCTCACTCTCTTTGAATCTTCTTTATCATGCTAAGAGGAGCAGGAAAAAGCAAAAAATTTCAGAATTGCACCTTGCAATGCGGAGAAATTACTGTTTGTGCATTTACAATATTCATTGATTTTTGCCATTGAAAAACGTCCAGAAATGATTGAAGCTACTGACTGAATGAAAGGAGCTGGCATCTCACTCTCTTTGAATCTTCTTTATCATGCTAAGAGGAGCAGGAAAAAGCAAAAAATTTCAGAATTGCACCTTGCAATGCGGAGAAATTACTGTTTGTGAATTTACAATATTCATTGATTTTTGCCATTGAAAAACATCATGTTATTCATATACCAGAAATGATTGAAGCTACTGACTGAATGAAAGGAGCTGGCATCTTACTCTCTTTGAATCTTCTTTATCATGCTAAGAGGAGCAGGAAAAAGCAAAAAATTTCAGAATTGCACCTTGCAATGCGGAGAAATTACTGTTTGTGCATTTACAATATTCATTGATTTTTGCCATTGAAAAACATCCAGAAATGATTGAAGCTACTGACTGAATGAAAGGAGCTGGCATCTCACTCTCTTTGAATCTTCTTTATCATGCTAAGAGGAGCAGGAAAAAGCAAAAAATTTCAGAATTGCACCTTGCAATGCGGAGAAATTACTGTTTGTGCATTTACAATATTCATTGATTTTTGCCATTGAAAAACGTCCAGAAATGATTGAAGCTACTGACTGAATGAAAGGAGCTGGCATCTCACTCTCTTTGAATCTTCTTTATCATGCTAAGAGGAGCAGGAAAAAGCAAAAAATTTCAGAATTGCACCTTGCAATGCGGAGAAATTACTGTTTGTGCATTTACAATATTCATTGATTTTTGCCATTGAAAAACATCATGTTATTCATATACCAGAAATGTTTGAAGCTACTGACTGAATGAAAGGAGCTGGCATCTCACTCTCTTTGAATCTTCTTTATCATGCTAAGAGGAGCAGGAAAAAGCAAAAAATTTCAGAATTGCACCTTGCAATGCGGAGAAATTACTGTTTGTGCATTTACAATATTCATTGATTTTTGCCATTGAAAAACGTCCAGAAATGATTGAAGCTACTGACTGAATGAAAGGAGCTGGCATCTCACTCTCTTTGAATCTTCTTTATCATGCTAAGAGGAGCAGGAAAAAGCAAAAAATTTCAGAATTGCACCTTGCAATGCGGAGAAATTACTGTTTGTGCATTTACAATATTCATTGATTTTTGCCATTGAAAAACATCATGTTATTCATATACCAGAAATGTTTGAAGCTACTGACTGAATGAAAGGAGCTGGCATCTCACTCTCTTTGAATCTTCTTTATCATGCTAAGAGGAGCAGGAAAAAGCAAAAAATTTCAGAATTGCACCTTGCAATGCGGAGAAATTACTGTTTGTGCATTTACAATATTCATTGATTTTTGCCATTGAAAAACATCCAGAAATGATTGAAGCTACTGACTGAATGAAAGGAGCTGGCATCTCACTCTCTTTGAATCTTCTTTATCATGCTAAGAGGAGCAGGAAAAAGCAAAAAATTTCAGAATTGCACCTTGCAATGCGGAGAAATTACTGTTTGTGCATTTACAATATTCATTGATTTTTGCCATTGAAAAACGTCCAGAAATGATTGAAGCTACTGACTGAATGAAAGGAGCTGGCATCTCACTCTCTTTGAATCTTCTTTATCATGCTAAGAGGAGCAGGAAAAAGCAAAAAATTTCAGAATTGCACCTTGCAATGCGGAGAAATTACTGTTTGTGCATTTACAATATTCATTGATTTTTGCCATTGAAAAACATCATGTTATTCATATACCAGAAATGATTGAAGCTACTGACTGAATGAAAGGAGATGGCATCTCACTCTCTTTGAATCTTCTTTATCATGCTAAGAGGAGCAGGAAAAAGCAAAAAATTTCAGAATTGCACCTTGCAATGCGGAGAAATTACTGTTTGTGCTTTTACAATATTCATTGATTTTTGCCATTGAAAAACATCATGTTATTCATATACCAGAAATGTTTGAAGCTACTGACTGAATGAAAGGAGCTGGCATCTCACTCTCTTTGAATCTTCTTTATCATGCTAAGAGGAGCAGGAAAAAGCAAAAAATTTCAGAATTGCACCTTGCAATGCGGAGAAATTACTGTTTGTGCATTTACAATATTCATTGATTTTTGCCATTGAAAAACGTCCAGAAATGATTGAAGCTACTGACTGAATGAAAGGAGCTGGCATCTCACTCTCTTTGAATCTTCTTTATCATGCTAAGAGGAGCAGGAAAAAGCAAAAAATTTCAGAATTGCACCTTGCAATGCGGAGAAATTACTGTTTGTGCATTTACAATATTCATTGATTTTTGCCATTGAAAAACGTCCAGAAATGATTGAAGCTACTGACTGAATGAAAGGAGCTGGCATCTCACTCTCTTTGAATCTTCTTTATCATGCTAAGAGGAGCAGGAAAAAGCAAAAAATTTCAGAATTGCACCTTGCAATGCGGAGAAATTACTGTTTGTGCATTTACAATATTCATTGATTTTTGCCATTGAAAAACGTCCAGAAATGATTGAAGCTACTGACTGAATGAAAGGAGCTGGCATCTCACTCTCTTTGAATCTTCTTTATCATGCTAAGAGGAGCAGGAAAAAGCAAAAAATTTCAGAATTGCACCTTGCAATGCGGAGAAATTACTGTTTGTGCATTTACAATATTCATTGATTTTTGCCATTGAAAAACATCATGTTATTCATATACCAGAAATGTTTGAAGCTACTGACTGAATGAAAGGAGCTGGCATCTCACTCTCTTTGAATCTTCTTTATCATGCTAAGAGGAGCAGGAAAAAGCAAAAAATTTCAGAATTGCACCTTGCAATGCGGAGAAATTACTGTTTGTGCATTTACAATATTCATTGATTTTTGCCATTGAAAAACATCCAGAAATGATTGAAGCTACTGACTGAATGAAAGGAGCTGGCATCTCACTCTCTTTGAATCTTCTTTATCATGCTAAGAGGAGCAGGAAAAAGCAAAAAATTTCAGAATTGCACCTTGCAATGCGGAGAAATTACTGTTTGTGCATTTACAATATTCATTGATTTTTGCCATTGAAAAACGTCCAGAAATGATTGAAGCTACTGACTGAATGAAAGGAGCTGGCATCTCACTCTCTTTGAATCTTCTTTATCATGCTAAGAGGAGCAGGAAAAAGCAAAAAATTTCAGAATTGCACCTTGCAATGCGGAGAAATTACTGTTTGTGCATTTACAATATTCATTGATTTTTGCCATTGAAAAACATCATGTTATTCATATACCAGAAATGATTGAAGCTACTGACTGAATGAAAGGAGATGGCATCTCACTCTCTTTGAATCTTCTTTATCATGCTAAGAGGAGCAGGAAAAAGCAAAAAATTTCAGAATTGCACCTTGCAATGCGGAGAAATTACTGTTTGTGCTTTTACAATATTCATTGATTTTTGCCATTGAAAAACATCATGTTATTCATATACCAGAAATGTTTGAAGCTACTGACTGAATGAAAGGAGCTGGCATCTCACTCTCTTTGAATCTTCTTTATCATGCTAAGAGGAGCAGGAAAAAGCAAAAAATTTCAGAATTGCACCTTGCAATGCGGAGAAATTACTGTTTGTGCATTTACAATATTCATTGATTTTTGCCATTGAAAAACGTCCAGAAATGATTGAAGCTACTGACTGAATGAAAGGAGCTGGCATCTCACTCTCTTTGAATCTTCTTTATCATGCTAAGAGGAGCAGGAAAAAGCAAAAAATTTCAGAATTGCACCTTGCAATGCGGAGAAATTACTGTTTGTGCATTTACAATATTCATTGATTTTTGCCATTGAAAAACGTCCAGAAATGATTGAAGCTACTGACTGAATGAAAGGAGCTGGCATCTCACTCTCTTTGAATCTTCTTTATCATGCTAAGAGGAGCAGGAAAAAGCAAAAAATTTCAGAATTGCACCTTGCAATGCGGAGAAATTACTGTTTGTGCATTTACAATATTCATTGATTTTTGCCATTGAAAAACATCATGTTATTCATATACCAGAAATGATTGAAGCTACTGACTGAATGAAAGTAGATGGCATCTCACTCTCTTTGAATCTTCTTTATCATGCTAAGAGGAGCAGGAAAAAGCAAAAAATTTCAGAATTGCACCTTGCAATGCGGAGAAATTACTGTTTGTGCATTTACAATATTCATTGATTTTTGCCATTGAAAAACGTCCAGAAATGATTGAAGCTACTGACTGAATGAAAGGAGCTGGCATCTCACTCTCTTTGAATCTTCTTTATCATGCTAAGAGGAGCAGGAAAAAGCAAAAAATTTCAGAATTGCACCTTGCAATGCGGAGAAATTACTGTTTGTGCTTTTACAATATTCATTGAT
This sequence comes from Phyllobates terribilis, assembly GCF_046119375.1. Lineage (NCBI taxonomy): Eukaryota > Metazoa > Chordata > Amphibia > Anura > Dendrobatidae > Phyllobates > Phyllobates terribilis. The sequence goes on along the minus strand of NW_027364523.1, from coordinate 2,835 downwards.
TTTTGCCATTGAAAAACATCATGTTATTCATATACCAGAAATGTTTGAAGCTACTGACTGAATGAAAGGAGCTGGCATCTCACTCTCTTTGAATCTTCTTTATCATGCTAAGAGGAGCAGGAAAAAGCAAAAAATTTCAGAATTGCACCTTGCAATGCGGAGAAATTACTGTTTGTGCATTTACAATATTCATTGATTTTTGCCATTGAAAAACGTCCAGAAATGATTGAAGCTACTGACTGAATGAAAGGAGCTGGCATCTCACTCTCTTTGAATCTTCTTTATCATGCTAAGAGGAGCAGGAAAAAGCAAAAAATTTCAGAATTGCACCTTGCAATGCGGAGAAATTACTGTTTGTGCATTTACAATATTCATTGATTTTTGCCATTGAAAAACATCATGTTATTCATATACCAGAAATGATTGAAGCTACTGACTGAATGAAAGGAGCTGGCATCTTACTCTCTTTGAATCTTCTTTATCATGCTAAGAGGAGCAGGAAAAAGCAAAAAATTTCAGAATTGCACCTTGCAATGCGGAGAAATTACTGTTTGTGCATTTACAATATTCATAGATTTTTGCCATTGAAAAACATCCAGAAATGATTGAAGCTACTGACTGAATGAAAGGAGCTGGCATCTCACTCTCTTTGAATCTTCTTTATCATGCTAAGAGGAGCAGGAAAAAGCAAAAAATTTCAGAATTGCACCTTGCAATGCGGAGAAATTACTGTTTGTGCATTTACAATATTCATTGATTTTTGCCATTGAAAAACGTCCAGAAATGATTGAAGCTACTGACTGAATGAAAGGAGCTGGCATCTCACTCTCTTTGAATCTTCTTTATCATGCTAAGAGGAGCAGGAAAAAGCAAAAAATTTCATAATTGCACCTTGCAATGCAGAGAAATTACTGTTTGTGCATTTACAATATTCATTGATTTTTGCCATTGAAAAACATCATGTTATTCATATACCAGAAATGTTTGAAGCTACTGACTGAATGAAAGGAGCTGGCATCTCACTCTCTTTGAATCTTCTTTATCATGCTAAGAGGAGCAGGAAAAAGCAAAAAATTTCAGAATTGCACCTTGCAATGCGGAGAAATTACTGTTTGTGCATTTACAATATTCATTGATTTTTGCCATTGAAAAACGTCCAGAAATGATTGAAGCTACTGACTGAATGAAAGGAGCTGGCATCTCACTCTCTTTGAATCTTCTTTATCATGCTAAGAGGAGCAGGAAAAAGCAAAAAATTTCAGAATTGCACCTTGCAATGCGGAGAAATTACTGTTTGTGCATTTACAATATTCATTGATTTTTGCCATTGAAAAACATCATGTTATTCATATACCAGAAATGTTTGAAGCTACTGACTGAATGAAAGGAGCTGGCATCTCACTCTCTTTGAATCTTCTTTATCATGCTAAGAGGAGCAGGAAAAAGCAAAAAATTTCAGAATTGCACCTTGCAATGCGGAGAAATTACTGTTTGTGCATTTACAATATTCATTGATTTTTGCCATTGAAAAACATCCAGAAATGATTGAAGCTACTGACTGAATGAAAGGAGCTGGCATCTCACTCTCTTTGAATCTTCTTTATCATGCTAAGAGGAGCAGGAAAAAGCAAAAAATTTCAGAATTGCACCTTGCAATGCGGAGAAATTACTGTTTGTGCATTTACAATATTCATTGATTTTTGCCATTGAAAAACATCATGTTATTCATATACCAGAAATGTTTGAAGCTACTGACTGAATGAAAGGAGCTGGCATCTCACTCTCTTTGAATCTTCTTTATCATGCTAAGAGGAGCAGGAAAAAGTAAAAAATTTCAGAATTGCACCTTGCAATGCGGAGAAATTACTGTTTGTGCATTTACAATATTCATTGATTTTTGCCATTGAAAAACGTCCAGAAATGATTGAAGCTACTGACTGAATGAAAGGAGCTGGCATCTCACTCTCTTTGAATCTTCTTTATCATGCTAAGAGGAGCAGGAAAAAGCAAAAAATTTCAGAATTGCACCTTGCAATGTGGAGAAATTACTGTTTGTGCATTTACAATATTCATTGATTTTTGCCATTGAAAAACATCATGTTATTCATATACCAGAAATGTTTGAAGCTACTGACTGAATGAAAGGAGCTGGCATCTCACTCTCTTTGAATCTTCTTTATCATGCTAAGAGGAGCAGGAAAAAGCAAAAAATTTCAGAATTGCACCTTGCAATGCGGAGAAATTACTGTTTGTGCATTTACAATATTCATTGATTTTTGCCATTGAAAAACGTCCAGAAATGATTGAAGCTACTGACTGAATGAAAGGAGCTGGCATCTCACTCTCTTTGAATCTTCTTTATCATGCTAAGAGGAGCAGGAAAAAGCAAAAAATTTCAGAATTGCACCTTGCAATGCGGAGAAATTACTGTTTGTGCATTTACAATATTCATTGATTTTTGCCATTGAAAAACGTCCAGAAATGATTGAAGCTACTGACTGAATGAAAGGAGCTGGCATCTCACTTTCTTTGAATCTTCTTTATCATGCTAAGAGGAGCAGGAAAAAGCAAAAAATTTCAGAATTGCACCTTGCAATGCGGAGAAATTACTGTTTGTGCATTTACAATATTCATTGATTTTTGCCATTGAAAAACGTCCAGAAATGATTGAAGCTACTGACTGAATGAAAGGAGCTGGCATCTCACTCTCTTTGAATCTTCTTTATCATGCTAAGAGGAGCAGGAAAAAGCAAAAAATTTCAGAATTGCACCTTGCAATGCGGAGAAATTACTGTTTGTGCATTTACAATATTCATTGATTTTTGCCATTGAAAA